>NC_089145.1:38347599-38487599 GCF_009819655.1 Sylvia atricapilla | reverse complement strand
TTAATGTTGCTGCTCTTGAATAACTTTAGGTCCAAAAATTGGAGTAATTTAGATAATATATGATTAAAGTCTAAGTGTGATGTTTGCACGATCTGTTTTCATCCCCAGATCCCACCCATTTATGACATCTTATCGTAGTATAACTACATATTTACTGTACTGCTTATGTTTTTAATGTAATGTTTTATGTAAAATGACTGCTTAGATTTTTTTTTGCAAAAAATCAGGGGCCCTGCTTGAAATCCACAGCCCATGGCTTCCTCTTGAATGTATTATCCCTGGGTTAGAAATGATGAGTTTCCTGCTAATCACATCACCATCTTTATAGTCCATTGGAAATCTCCTCTTAAATTACATTAATCAATCACAGTTAACACAAATTCTGAAATGCAAGCTGCAGCTTAAAAGTGGCTTAATTTAATGGATGGGCTTTTCAGAGTTATTGATAATAGAAGCCAGAGAGTTAGAGATGTGCCAGGGTTTCATAACAAAATTCATCCACGCCGGGCTGGTTTAATCAAGGAAGCTGCTTGCATAACATGAAGAGCACTCACTCTCCCTCGAATATGTGACTGTTGAGGAAACAGATGGTGATGCTAACCCAAAAGAATCAGGCTATAAATACATTCAGGATAACAATATAAATGGAGATAATTATTCACAGTCTAAGGAGACGGTGGGACAATCAAGCCAGCTCGTAAGCAGAATGTCCAGCAGAGTGAAAAGCAGGATTTCCATAACATAATAAGAAATTATTCCCTGAGTGCAGCCAGTTCATGTAACTCTTGGGAGAGGTGCTCTCTCTGACAGGCAAGAAAGAGGTTGCATAAGGACATAAAAATACAAGAAATTAACAGCAGCCCATTGAAATCAGTGAAAACTCTTATATCATAAAATCATAGACTGGTCTGTGTTAGAAGGAAGATTAAAACTCACTTAATTCCACTCTCTGCCCTGGACAGGGACATCTTCCACTATCCCAGGTTGCTCCAAGCTCCATCCAACCTGGAGCACTGCCAGGGATCCAGGGGCAGCCACAGCCTCTCTGGGCAACCTGTGCCAGGACCTCACCACCCTCACGGCCAGGAATTTATTCCTAATAACCAATCTAAACCTACTCTCCCTCAGTCTGAAGCTGTTCCCCCTTGTCCCATCACTCCAGGCCCTGGTAAAAAGTCCCTCCCCAACTTTCTCTCGGCTGCCTTGAAGTAGTGGAAGGCCACAATTAGGTCACCCCAAAGCCTTCTCCTTTCTTTTCTGCCTGAGCAGTTTCAGTCCTTCCTCACAGCAGAGCAGCTCCATCCCTCTGCTCATCTCGGTGGCCTCCTCTGGACTCGCCCCAACAAAATTAAATTCGTAGCACAGTTCTTTTTGCCTAATGCAGTCCTTTTTCTCTCCCCCTTTTTTCAGGACTCTGTTGGTATTCAAGCCAGGGGCAGAAGAAAGCTCCCTTCTTTCGGGTGTCCTGCAGACACGTCATTGTCACAGCGCAGCGCTGCGCTCTGCTCCGGCGCTGCTGCCCCGAGGTGGCAGCTGCAGAACCCGCTCAGAGGGTTAACAGGGAACGTTTTTCATAAAGAAAATCACTTTTCTCTACTCGCCCCGAAACAGGCGGCTCTCAGCTGAATTAATCCCCGCGGAGCACTTGCAAACGCTGCGAACATAAAGGAATGTGTCCTGCAGCACAAACACTGCGCGGCGACAGCACGGAACCAGCACGCCCAGCTAGTACTCTGCTGCCTTGAAAGCCAAAATGCCTGCCTGGACCTCTGCAGAGACTCGGATTTCAGCTGGACCCAGGCAGAGTCCGACAGCAGAACATTATTTTTTTTTTAATTGGTCATAAAATAAACACTCTTTTGTGTCTCTGCATTGGCTGGCTTAGTCTGTGTACTCACTTCTGGGTCTCCCTAATCTCTACAGGCTGAGGCACGGACCCATCCCTTCCTCACAAAATCAGGGAATTGCTTACTTTGGGGCCAGCTTTAGACCTTCTGGAGATCACAGTGCTTCTTCACCTTTTCCCAGCACAGGGATTCAAGGGAATCCACATATCAGCTCTCTGAAAGGAGAAAAATGAGGAAAGCCCCCAGTTAGGGGTTCTGCTAACAGCTGAATTTGGTTCCCACAGAAAAATTTTGGCTTAATTGATTTGAATGTTTCCAAAACAAAAATGTGTATATTTCTCTGCTCTTAACCGTACTCAAGGGGAAAAATAAAAACACTGATGGTTTCTGGAGCATTGCTGTTTCACTCTAAAACACAGTACTCCTCCTGCGCAGGCATCCCAATTCCATGACCCCAAAAGTCTCTGTGGCCCCTCAGCCACTTTCAGCCCCTCTTTGCTATTTTAGAAAGGGAGGGATAGACTGGCAGTACTGACACTGAACTTCTTTAAAACCTGTAGATTTGATGGTTTAGTTTAATCTCAGGTTTTGAAAAGCAAAACAAAGCCGCAGTTTTTTAAGTCCCTCTGGGGTTTATGTGTGTAAATAACCATGTTTCTGACGATGTAGGCTGGACTCAATGATCTTGGAGATCTGTGTCTGATTCTCTGTTTCTGTGAATTTGTGAAGCTGAGGGTTTAATGTCAGAGCAGGGCTTGGGATCAGCCTGCTGTGGCGTGGTGGGTCCAGTGCTATTTTTTCTTGTCAGCCTAATTTTGTAGTGGAGTTTGTAGGATGGGGGGGGAAATACCCAAGAGAACTGACAGATGGTTCATGTTTTAGCTGAGACTCCAATATGCACATGAAGGGCTTCCTCAGCACTTTAACTCTGGGAAAATTGTAGTATGTGGTGTACCTTGGCATTAACTGCATTGATTTTGCTGAGGGATATGAAGAAGAGTGAGGACTGTGCAGTGATTCTGTTATGGATGTGAGCATTGGTCCTCCCGGGCTGCATTCCCAAAGCAACTGCAACGGATTCCAGTGACCTTGGGCCAGTCAGCAAAAGCCTGGTTCTACTCTGAAGAGTGAGTGTGTAAAAATGGCATTTCCTACTCAGCAGATCTGGGCTCTGTGTGCTCTCCAAGTCACATCTGCTGACTTTAGTGACAAAAATAAGTTCTTATGGCTTTCCTGCTCTGCGAGCACTTCAGAAACATGAGAGCTAGGAAGCAGAAGCTAGATCCTGTGCCTCCTTGTAGGACTGATTATTGTAAATCCCAGCCAGCAGTGGGGCTGTACTGGCACCATTTGGCCATGCCCAGCTTTCCTGTTAATGCCAGCAGGGAGATACATGGAAGAAAGGAACCCAAGTTGATTCTCCTGACTGAATTTTAACTGCAGTTGACATTTATCAGGCTTGCAGTTGGAGGAAGAAGAAATCTCTTCATCCATAACATGGTTACATTCAAAATAATTAATTGGTCAAAAACTTTTTCAAAGTGGAGTTGCTTTAAACAAACTTCCCTTTCTGTGGCAGGGGATGCTGTTCTCACTTTCCCTGAACTACTCATGGCTACTTCATGCCAGTGGCTGCTGTTCAACAGGAAGAGAGGGCCCCCTTAAAACAAATGCTACCAGCCGGTGTAAAGGTGAGTCTTGTGATGGAGATGTGCACTGATTTGTGTGCTGGATGTCCCCAATATTCAATTTGGGAAAGTCATTCAGCAGCAAAATTAACGGTAACTATTTTAAAATTGCCTTTACCTTCTGTGGCATGTCCTGACATACTTAGGATAGCTGATACATCTCCTCACAGGTGCCAGGAGTAGCATAAGATGCAGCATTCTGCTGTCAGGACAATGATTTTTTAGTTCATTCTATACAGGCAAAATATATTTCATATAAATTTTTATGTGACCTAGTCTCTTAATTAGGATGTGCTATTGGTACTTTTTGGGTTCTGCAATAAGGCTGAGACAGGAATATCACCTGTGAAACAAATCTGATGTATCATTACTTTGTACAACAGAGCTGGCCGCTATAATAGTACACAGATTTTATAAGAGGCTTTTACAAAAATTAGGTATTGTCATTTTACAGAAGTGGAGGCTGTGAGCAGTGAAATTCAGTTTTGAAAGTCCTCTAGAAAGGCAGAGCTGGGAATGAGACATGAGTCCCACTGTTTTCCAGCTATGCTGCCCGCATGGAAGAATGAGCCTGCTTACAAATTTAGTGTCTGAATTCACCTCAGGTGAGAAGTTCTGAAGGACAAGACCAATAGAGGATTGTACTGAAATGTCTCAACCCAGAGCAAGGGTGAGAGGGGAGAGGAATGGATGTTTCTTAACTTGCTGTGGAAGTGGGGCCAGTTTTGCTTGGTTACATGTATGCTCCATGGCATACTGATTTGAGTTAAAAATCAGTGTTTCCAACTAATAACCCTTGGAAAGGAATAACAAAAGAGTGCTCTCCGGTGATTTCTGCCTCTTTCATCATGCCTCCTTTTTTCAGTCTGCAGATATTTTTGTTGATAACGCAGAAGTCTCTGATTTTGGCAGGTTATGCGGGGTAGAGAAACTTGCAGTGTACAGGGAATGTGCAATTTTAGGCAAGGAAAAAAACCCAGATAACCAGCTATTTTGGTTCCAGTGCTTAGAAGTGAAATATTTAACCTTGAGAGGACACGGTGCCAATCTGGGTTCAGAGTTGATGGCAAGGGGGAAGTGAAAACCTCTCCAGTCTATTAAGTGCTCTGCATCCTTGGAGAACACTAAATCATCCCTTGCACACGCTTTACATTTTAAGCAACTTTCCCAGTAATTGTAAAGGTTAGATAGAAATGGGATTGAAAACACTATTATAGAATCACAGAGTGGTTTGTGTTAGAAGGAACCTTAAAAATCATCTCGTTCCAACCCCCTGCCACGGGCAGGGACACCTTCCACGTGAAGATCCCTTGTTCTGAATCCCAGGTCAGCTGTTAAGGGGGGGAACTGTGCAACTGCTGATGCCCAGCCCCTGGAATTATCCCTGAGGGCTCTGATTTCTGCTGGAGTGGTCCCTGTTTTCCTGCCCCTTTCCCTACACAGGGATGACTGAACAGCTTGGGAATCAATCCTAGACTCACCACAAGGTGCAGTGCTGCTCTTGAGAATTGATTTTGGTCTTCTGGAAAATTTGGCTCCCCATTAACTTGGGAGGTGGCATTTCCCGCATGGCTGAGCCACCCCCTCTTCTCAGCCAGAGTCCTTGGCCAAAATGAATTGGGCAGGACAGAAGTTGAACTTGTGAAGAGTTTTGAGTCTCTAATCTGGGAGTTAATGGTGTTTAAAATGGCATGAAAAATGCAGCCCTTGCCTCTTCTTTCCCTTCCTCCCCATCTCCCCTAGAGGAGAGAGGAAACATCCTTTCTTTTCACATATTTGTATTTTATTTATGAAGATACCACAGCACTAGAAATATTGATTAACGAATAATTTCCCCGGATTTTACAGTTTGGAGACGCAAAGCCAGAAGGGACTTTCCCCATCATTTTGAATGACCATTTCCTCCCCCAAGCCTAACTCTGAAGTTCTTTCTGATGCCTTTTGTCACTGGCTGTCTTTATTGCTGATACAGGCACTCTGATGCCTTATTTTCAACTCATGCAGGGGTTAGCAATATTTCCCTGACAAAAACTGCCCTAACTTGCAACAAATCTGTCTTTTGAAAGTTTTAATATTGGATGCACAGTACTACAACCAAATGAATTGGATTGGATTCAGTTTGGTTGAAATCCAGTAGAAAACACACTGTTTGTCTAAAATTAAACAGGCAAGACTTTGGGGTGTGTTTAGAGACACAAAGAGAGCAAATCACTAATATAAATGTTATTGCCAGTAGCACAGCAAACAGAAAAAATAATGAACAATTTGTTGATAAGGAATACCTCATTTTCTTCCACCAGTTAGGTTGTTTATTTAAAGAGCTGAGCGACCTGTGCCAGCAGGTTACATCTCACTTTGTGTGAAAAATAAGAAAAGTTTATTTTGTAGTTTGTTATCGTAACTGGACGATTCACTGATTTGCTTTATGTGGTAGGGCATATTTATTAGGAAGTCAAGATTTCAACTCCCCTCTCCTATACCTTCCCTCTAGCCCTTCCTAGCAATTCCCCCCCTCAAAAAATCTCCCCATTCCCAGTCATTGCCTCCTGTGAGAGATCATTATTTTTGGTCTCTCCTCACCTGTCTCTGCCCGGCTCGAACATCTCGCACCTGCTGCAGCCCTGCTCGGAATGAGTCAGTGCCCGAGGGGGCGTATAAAACCCTCTGTGTGCAGCGGAGACCTTGTCCTGTCCCTGACACTGGGCTTGGGGGGAGCAAGAAGAAGCTGAACTGCTCTCATCTTTTTTTGGGTTTGGAGTTGAGGTATGGGCTTTTGAGTTGCTCTTTGGCAAAGTGAATTGATGTGTGAGCCAGGACCTGATGGTCTAAAGCTTTTTCTTGTTAGTTATGGGGGTTTTATTGAAGAAAAAAAAAAAAAAAGGTGGGAGGAGGAAAGCACAAAGCAAGCTGTTTACCTTTCTCTGTACTGGCCAAATCGGTGCTTAAAACAAAGCATCAAAAAAGGGAAACTGAATAAAGCTCTTCTAATTTCGGAAGTTCTTATTTAAGAAGTTGCTCTCTTTTGTAGAGAGAGTGTTAGGGGAAGGTGACCTCTGCAGCTGAAAACACTGGAGGAGAATCTATAATAGATGGAAAACTACTAAAGGGTGCCGTAGGCCTTGTTTTTACAGCTCCTCGTAAGCAAAGAGCGGCAGCTCCTCGGGTCAGGCACTGAGGAAGAGTTGGGTGCGGCGGCCGAGCGCTCGGATGCTCAAACTTGCCTTTGGGAGAAGGAGCAAACAGCAAAGGCGGCTGCGGGCGGCCTCTCCCGGGGGCTGCGGCTGCCGGGGAGCACGAAGCCCACCGGAGGCAGGCGGGGGCCGGCGGTCGGGCGGAGCGGGCCGGCCCCCGACACCGCCCGCCGGTGGGCGGCCCGCTCCGCTCCGCCCGTGCGGCCGCGGGGCTGGGGGAGCGCGGCACCGGGCGGCGGCGGCGGCAGCCAGGTGAGGCCGGGACACACACGCACGCAGCCGGCATCGCACCCCGTGCTGCGGTTCCCCCGGGGTTACGCGTTTTGAATTGATTTGTGATTTGTTGGGGGTTTTTTATTTTTTTATTTTTTTTCTCCCGACGATGCTCGGCTGCCCGCGGGGCAGCGCATCCTCGGCGCGGCTCTTTGTTCCCGGCGAGCGGCTGGTCCCTGCAGCCCCGGGGATGGGGAGGGGGCAGCGGGGCGAGCGGGGGGTGCCGTCCCGCCGGGATGGGGGTCCCGGTGGGCTTCTTCGGAAAATCTTTGGGGGCGGGGGTGTGTTTGTCGCGGGGGTGGTTTGGGGGTGACCGCCGCTGTCCCTCTGTCCTGCGGCGGGCCTGTGCAGGAGGAATTCCCGAGCGGTTGTTCGCACTTGATCCCCTGCCCGCTGGGGTAAGAATGCACTTCTGGGGTGTAAAGTCACCTGTAAAATGACTAAGGAGGACGGGAGGATCGACCTGTGCCCGGCAAGCAGGCGTGCTGGGTGTAATCAAGCCTTGAGCCAGTCCTAATCCCATTCCCTAGACCCCACGCAGGTTTTCCCCACCCAAAAGGTGCGTTTAATCTGCTCTTAAACCTTCACCTGCAGGGACTTATGATCCTCCAGCTCTCCTGCGTGGTGCTGTCAGCGTTAGGTGAGGCGCTGGAATTGTGGAGCGTTTCTTGCTCTTTGGAATCCGAGTGTTATCCCTCTGCTCCCAGGCAGGCTGGGCAGCAGCGTTTCTGTCCTTCTGCCGCTTGAAAACTGCTATGCACCCTTTGGCCTCATTCTTAAACTCCCCCTCCTCCCTACCTTAATCCCTCAGGAATTTGGTGGACCTTAGACTTCTGTGGTGCTGGGGACCTGGCACGGGTCAGAAGCCACAGAGAACTATGCAGCTTTTACTTGCAAATCCAAATAGGGATTTCCATAGGAGGTCTGTGTGCTGTTCCGAACAAAGCCAGTGATCACTTGGTGGTTGGGGGGGGTAATGCCTGAAACATGTCATGTCTCTGGCTCCTCCAACAACTACAGCTGGAATGTCGAGGCTGGAAGTGGAGGTGATGTATTATGTATTAAGGTGCCTCACTGGGACTGGTGGGAAGCTGGCCTTACAGAATATTAATATCTCATTTGTTTGCTTTTAAGGATGTGTCCTCAAGGGTAGGTGAGGATGTTCCCCTCTGATGTGTGCTTGTCTCGACATCATTTTTCTCACCTGTGTTTGTGTTGGTGGCTGGTGTAGGGTCACTGCTGCGATCTCACTGAGCTGTTGGAGGTGCTCAAACTGGTCAAGGTCTGTTTTCCAGAAGCGTGTGCTGGGAGGGCATTAGCTCTCCAGTTCAATTGGTTGAACTGGGCAAGGATATAAAGCGAGATGAGATGAAGGCATTTTTCTGGGCTTGTGCACAAAAGTAGTTGGAGCTCTGCAGTGTATTATCTGCTGCCTTTTGTATTCAGTGCAAGTAATGAGGCTTGGATGGCATACATTAGGACCCTGTAACAGAGCACTTCATGGCTGGCAGGTGTTTAACTTGTATGTTTTGGCTAAATCTTCACATTAAAAGATTTGCAGCTTTTTTGTCTGGTTCCCTTATGAATTGTCAGGTGAATTGCAGAGCTTGAGCACAGCCAGGACTCTTCAGCCAGCCCAGCCTGATGCCAAGCTTGTGCTTGGAGGTGTGAGAAGGTCTTTTCAGAGACAAGAAGGGTTTGTCTGGGGCTGACCTGTTCATCTCCTGCTCTCTGGTTTATGGTGTATGCAGCCACTTCAGCGTGAGTGTTCTCCCTGTGTCAGAGGGATTGTTAGAGCAGAGTTATAAATTCAAGTGAGTTTAAAACTTGGTACTTTTGTCCTCATTGTTTGAACCATTTGGGTAGAATCATAGCTGTAACTTGCCAAAGACAGAAAATAACAGCTAGTCTTTTTTTTTGGTGGGGGGGTGGGGAGGGAGAGGGGGGTTGTTTTCTCTAGGTAAGCTGGCTGGGTGAAATGCTTAAAAAGCTCTGAGTGAGTAGCTGCACACAGCTGGGACAGAGGGGGAGCTTAATCCTTTGCAGCATGTCTCCACAAACCACTGGTCCATGCAAGGAACAGCTATTGAAGGAGAGACATCTGCTCTGCTCTGGTCCCCTGCAAGCCTGCCCTGCTGGAGTGACCATAACAGGCTGGGACTCCTTCTGAGCTGGCTTTTGTTGGGCCTCCCAAGAGCTGATCTCAAACAGGTCTCCAGACTTCACAGAGGTTAATGGTTTAATAACTACTGCAAGTGCTAATTGTATGGAGCAGGCAAGCAGCCTGGCTCAGAAAGATCCAACTGAGACTGCATCAGCTGGTGACCAATTTAGATTTATTGTCCCTCAGCTTCCTGACTTCCCCACTGGGGTAGGTGGTTCTTATTCTTGTGGGGAGCTCCTGGAGATGTCCAAGTTTGGCTGCTGTTTTCAGCCTAGCAGTCCTTTGTGTTATTTTCCAGCCTACCAGGTGTTAAAAGAAAAGTTATTATTTTCCATGCTAAAGATAAAGCTCCCTGGCTGCCTGCAGTTGCTCTGCCTTTGCGGCTGGAGGAACGGCATCTCCTGGGATTCGTTGTTATTAAGTGCAGGGGAAGTAGCTGGCACTGTCTCTTGCCCTCAGTGTGGGCTTCCTATTGGAAGCAAGGATTAGTTTTCCACGGAGAGCCTGGCCAGTGCTTGGCAGCTGCCTCCAGGGCTTCAGCTCTGAGGATGCCAGGTGAAATCTGGGGACGAGGAGTTCCTGCGGCATGAAATATTGAGTTGCTACCTTCGGGCTGGTAAGAGAAAAGCTCAGGCTTACTACAGGGGAGGTGCTTGGTTAGGGCAGTGTGCTCCAGCCTGCTGTTACAGCCTGGCTGGGGCTGGAGAGCAGGCTGACTATAAAAAATAGCCAGATGGGAGGATAAATGTGTAACTCAGTGTGGCTTGAGGAACAGACTGCTCTGCAGCCAGGTACCTGCAGCTTCTGCATTCAGTGGAAGTGCTTCAGCAAGGTGTCAAACTCTGCTTAAGGAGATAGCCAGGTCACTGCTGTTCATACACTCTCTAATCCAGCCTCTTCCTAAAGCTAAGTAGGTCTTAAGCCCTGACTAATCTTCTTTGAAGTGTGAACCTGTGCCATTATCCTGCAGCAAGCTCCGTGCCATTATCTCCTGCTTTAACAGAGTGTGAAGGTCTAGGTTAGTTTACATCTGGCTGTTGTGGATTGCCTGAGCAAATAACTCTCCAATATGATTTTTGCCCTATAGAAATGTAGGATTATGACCAGCAGGGCTTTTCAGACTGGTAGAAACAATATGAAGCTGCCTGAAGGAACCCAGGAGCTCTTATCTGGCTGGTATTGAGTGCCCATGTTATCTGCTACCCAGAAGGAGGAAAGGTTCTAGTAAAGATATGGAGTAAGCTTGTTGGGAGGAGATGGGCATTTTAGTTCTTCTCCTAGCCATATCCAGAGTGTCTTGGGCTATTTGAGAGCCTAGAGCTAGAAAGCTACAAAATATCTGTACAGATGTCTGTATACATTTGTATAATGTATATGACTGCAAGAGAAGTGCTGCTTTTCTAAGTTCAGCTGGAGTTCTGTTTGTTTAAGCACCGCTGGAAGCGTTTGTGCCACCTAAATGCTCCTGACTTCTTGAGAAGCTGTATTTAAAGTCAAACCATTTTATAAAAAGAAAAACCCAACTTCTTGTTTCAATATGCCTGCTCTTAACAGGTACTTGCTAAGGGGGTGTTGAGGTGAACATGATTTATATTCAGCTGCATGGTAAGGCAGATGCGTGTGGTTAGGCACTAACAATTTAACTTGTGTAATATATTCTTAGTGCTTTGTAATTACAAAAGTGCATAAGGATTTAGCCTGGAAGAAGAGCTAAAAACTGTCAGTTTTCAGCTATTTTTTGAGGGTGGGCAATAGAGAAAATAGATGGGTGGCCACCCATCTTCGGAGATAGAAGATGCAAAAAGTAAAGTGGAAGATATCTAGGCTGGTGAAGAGCATTTTGGTGGCTTCTGCTTGTCCCTGAGCACCTGGTGCGTGTGTGTGGCCTGTGATGGGGAATTATTCTAGCCGCTCCAACTGCTGGGATGAGGCTTCAGGGAGAATGGAAAAAGTGACTCAGTGTGCCCTAAAGGCTCAGCCAGATGCTGGAGCCTGCAGTGTTTGATTCTGAGCTGTGTTGCTGCACTCTGTGGGTACAAGTGCAAGATATATTTTGGATGTGCTGTTCGGGTGGGGAAATGAGGAGAGTGGCAAGTTCAGGGATTTATCCTGGTTCCCATGAGCGGGGAGACTGCACAGGGTGACCACTGCTGTTCTTTGGAAGACTGAGAGGTGGTTCTGGCAGCCCCAACCTCTTTTCTTACTGATATTTGTTATTCCTGCAGCCCAAAGGGAAGAGCAGTTCACTTGAGAATGACAAAATCTCACCTCATTCCATCCCCTTCCATGGGCAGGGACACCTTCCACTATCCCAGGCTGCTCCAAGCCCCATCCAACCTGGGCTTGGACACTTCCAGGGATGGGGTAGCCACAGTTTGTCTGGGTAACCTGTGCTGGGTGTGGGCCCCACCACCCGCAGCCAAGAATTTATTCCTAATATCTAATCTAAACTTACTCTTTGTCAGGTGAAAGCCATTCCTCCTTTCTCTGCCACTCCATGCCCTTGTCCAAAGTCCCTCTCCAGCTCTCTTGGAGCTACTTTAGGCACTGGAAGGTGCTCCAATGTGTCCCTGGAGTGTCCTCCAACTTCCAAGTCTCTCAGCCTGTGTTTGTAGCAGAGGTGCTCCACCCCTGTGATCACTTTGGTGGCTCTTCTTTGGATTTATCCTAGCAGGTCAAGGCCCTTCTCATGTTGGGTGCCCCAGAACTGGAGGAACCTGTGAGAGAAAGACCTTGAAGCTGCAGATGGCTAGAGGCCCTTGCAGTAGGGCTTGACTGTGCCCCTGGCCAGCTGCCTCCTGGAGCTGGGGGGAGGAGGAGCAGCACACCAGATCTGCTGTGTGACAGAGGGATGTTTGTTGTGCACATGGGACTTGTGTGACCAGTGAGTGGGGCCTTGTATGGGATGGTCTTCTGCTCTGGAGTGCTGGAGTAGCAAGCCCAGGACTGAGGCACATGCCCAAGGGAGCTGGAGATGTGTGCCTGGAGGCAGCAGAGCTTGCCAAGAGCAGGCTGTCAGCTGGCTGGATCACTGCTGGGCTCCAGGTTCAGTGCTCTTGGAAACCCTCAACTTGCACAGTGATTCTGGACATGAAACTTTCTGGAAGTGTCTCCATGGTGCAGTGCAGCACAGGCACTGTGCTAATGCAGCACTGCTGCTGTCTGGGCTGTAGCTTCCTCTGTGGGGCCAAGGACCTCAGCCAGGACAGGATGCAGCCCTAAAGCCTCCTGGTGTGGCTCTGGTCCTGTGTTGTCCCCACAGACTCATCTTGTTCTCTGTGCAGGTTCCTTGGTCTCCTCCTGTGCCAATGCACAGAATAGGGCTGGCCATAACAAACCTGAGGCTTCATGGCCCTGACAAGCATCATTTTTTGACTTGATTCAGGATGAACAGGTTGATCCACACTGTTGCTTGCAGGTCTGATGCCTGCTGGGTAGACCACAGCACTCTGCTGTTGTGGTGAGAGCTGGGCAAGGTCTGTCCTGGGCTTCAGATCAACATTTGGTTTTGTCTAGCATCTTCAGGTAGGCTGAGAACAGTAAAACAGATAGAGGAATTCATTGCTTGGAATGTGTAGGAGGAGTCTGCTCACAACTGGCCATAGACTTAGTCCCTCAGTTATTTAAGGCCCTGGGTCCGTGGTTGGTTATGGGTATGTGTAATCTTGGTTCCTTTTTCCTCTTGTAGGTCTTTGGATTTGTCAGCCTTGCAGGCTCCTGGACACATCTCCTCTTGGCCATGAGGAGATCAAAAGGATTTAATATCTGTGTGCTCATCTGCAGCATCCTGCTCTTGTCCTCTGGCTTGCCATGCCTTGCTCAGCCTCTGGAGGAGAGGGATGTGACAAAGGTCCAGCATGGCCCCTGGGCAGGGAATGGGCTGGAAGATGAAAGGACAGGCACGGTGGACTTGAAAAACAATCTGGGCCCTTCTGAGCAGACAGTTTCTGAAGAGCCATGTGCAGTGTCAGCAAATCCATCTGGGACACCCTTAGATGAAGCTTTCACTGCAGAAGGAGAAGCATTCCCTGCCAGCCTGAGCCGTGTTGTCCCCAGCAGCCAGGGCCTGGGGGCTCGCCCCTCTGCTGGGCAGGAGGAGGAGCTGGCTCCCACTGAGGGACAGCTGGAGGAGGATGAAGCACTCAGAGCCATGCTGACCACAGCTGTGACCACGCTGAGCCCTCCAGTCCAGGAGGAGTCTGGTGGCCCTGCTGCTGAGGCCACAACAGAGGGAGGTGTGGCAGTGGAGCCCAGCTCTGCTGGCCCCTCAGCAAACCCTCTTTCTGGGGCCACTGTGGAGGAGGAAGAAGAGAGCAGTTCACAGCCCTCAGCTGGACCCCAGCCCACACTGAAGCCCAGCTCTCCCAGCTGGGGAGCAGCAGGTGACCACGCTGTGATCCCAACTCCCCAGGCTGTGGGTGTGACCTCTGAGCTGGGAATGCCAAGAGCCCGCACAGGGAGCCCTTTGAAATCCCTGGCTCCACCAACATCTGTGGCTGCCAAACATCCCCTTGTGGCAACTGAGGCCTTCCTTCACCCAGCAGCAGGGACAGGTGTCACACAACAGGAGCTGCCCACCTCGGCTGGCACTGTCACCATCCCCCCTATGGACACTGTGCCGCCTGACTGGGATGACACAAAACTGGGGGACATCAGTCAAGGGAGAAGCGTGTCTCATGAGGTGGTGACAGAGGAGCTGGGGACAACAGAACCATCCCAGACCACCCAGGAGAGTGTGGGGGAGGAAGAGGATGCCACCAGAGCAGTGCCCTCCCCTGTGTCCCCTCCACCAGCACCTGAGCTTGCCAAGGAGAGCAACTGCACAGTGCCAGTGCAAGGGGAGGAGCTGCCAGCAGCTTCCACAGGCAGCAGCAATGCTTTCCACACTGGGAACCTGTCAGATGCAGACGCAGCTGATCTTGGCTCGTTGGAAAACATAAGTGCAGTCACAGCAGAGGAGGAGAAAAGTGTCCCCCCGTCACAGCCGGAGGCTGCTGTGGTGACAGATACCCAGCCTGAGCTCTCTCCTACTCTGGAGAGTTCATGGAAAGGTAAAACTTGCCTTTTACAGACACTTGCCTCTCATTTCTGGGATTTAAAACGAGCTGTACCAGCAGCCTGTAAGCCACTGATGTCTTAAATGCCTTTACAAGGGTGCTCAGTTCAAGAGGTCTGTGCAGAGAGCTGCTGGCCCTTGTAACAAGCTCCTGGTGTCGTCTCCTCAGTCCATAGTGAAGCTGTGGCTTGTCCCAGCTCTTACCTGCAGGCAGAACTCCTCCTGGACAGCCTGCCACAGGCTGGTGGTGTCACTCTGCCCTGCACATACCTCCAGAGATGGCACCTTCAGCCTCATGACACTATTCCTACTTAGTGTTTAAAATATAAATGAAATGCTTAAAAAAACCAAAAAAAAAACCCCAAAAAAACAAACACAAAAAACCCCAAAAAAGGCTGGTCAGGTGTAGGGCATTGACATGTTTCTAGGTTGATGAGGACTTTTTAATTGCTGGGCATCTTTATTCTTCCCTCTTCAGCTGCAGATGCAAAAGGATGATTTCCCTTCACTGCATTCAAAAGACCTAATTTTTGCTGTAAAAGAAGGGAAGCTAATTGCAGGCTGGTGCTGAAACCTGAGTGATTAATTTCTAGATTAATTTTTTAGCACTTGACTTGTCAGCATGTTCCTTCTCTGCTGTTTCCCAGATGTTGGGGAAACAACACTGTCTATAAGACTTGTGCAACAAAAATAAACCCCTTTTGCATTGCTGAGGTGTCACTGGGAGCTGGTCACTAAAGGCTGGACCTGCTGCTGGCACTGGAATTAATACATGGAATTATATTCCCTTTATATTGGTTCAGATATGTGCTCTGCTGCTGTCAGCTGTCCTGTGAGTCTGCCCTGACAGATGTTTTTGCTGTAGGTGTTACTCAGGAGGTGACAACAGCTGCCCAGGAGGCTGATGCTGCTCTGTCAGCTGTGACAGAGGTGCCTGGTACCACCCAGGGAGCAGGGGCTGCCAGCTTTCCTCAGGAGAACAGCGGGGAGGACACCCAGATGCTGACAGCCCCGAGTGCCACTGAGGTGCTGGTGGCAGCTGGTGCTTCCTCCACAGTGAACCCTGTGGATGCACAAGGTAGGGTTCTGCTTCAAGGATTTACTTCCACACAAGCTGGGATGGTACATCTGAAAATAGTGTTGGTGCCTGGATGCTCCAGTCTCGACACAATATCCTTGTTTAAGTGCCTTTTTTTTGCTAACTTTTTGCCCTTTGCCTCTAAACCTGGGCCACTACTGCTTGCTACATAAGCCATGAGATCCACCACATTGGAATTTGCCAGCATAGGGATTTTTTTGCCCCAAATAATGTGGTGTAGAGGTTAAAAAATGCCCCAAACCAAACAAGCCCCCTGTCTGTCCTTGCTATCAATCTGCCTTTAACTTTAAACAACTTTTTATTTATTTATGGAGAGGGAGTTCTTACTTCTGGAACCCAAGGCAGCCACAGATTGCTGGTGCTTAGTCCAGAGTATGAAAATGTTTCATCAGGGTTATGTAGGAGCTGGTGGGGAAAAGACACCCTCCTGCTTGAGCCTGGCAAACCCTTGGGTGTCTGCCCTGATATTCACTTCCACTGAGGAATGTGGGTTGTTTCCATGCTGATGTAGCTCATACAGAAATGCTTTAAGCAGTCATGTTCATGTAGCTGCTGCCTGCTGGTTCAGTGTCACCTTGTCAGGTACATGTTGGAGCCTGTCTTCCTGACAGGAGTGTAACAAGGGTTCCCTCCGCACAAGGCTGACTTTGAGCTGGAGTGTATTTCTGCAGTAGCGGGACCCATTGTAATGAAAATGCTGCTGGGCAGCTTTTCTGGTAGTTCTTGATCAGGGCGTCAAAAGAAAAAAGCTGTGTGCATTGTATCTCTAAATTTAGGGTCTGTTTGTAAGGGGCAGAAGGTTCTTCTGGCAGTTTCCACTAACTGAATTTGCTTCTGGGATTTAATTACAATTTGAACCAACTTTTATCTTTGTAATGAACTATCAGATCTGTCGCTTGGCTCAGTTCTCAGCTGGTGCCTTGGTGCTCTGATCTTGCACAGGTGTGGTGATAAGTAGTCCTTAAAGCAATGGAATTAAAACCTTTAAGGGTTCCCCCCTCTTTGAGGGGAACGTCATTTGCTGGCTGCCCTTGAGAACGCTTCATTACAGCAGAGTCACATCTCAAAGGAAGCAAAAGTTTAGTAACTTCCTTTGAGTTAATTTTCATTGAGGATTAAATTTAAAAATTAATTTTTTTAAAAAAAATACTGTTAGGCTGAATGGTTGCTTTTGCCTGTCTTCTGTAGATCTCACAGATGGGATCCTGGTCACCAGTGAGAAGGCTGTTCCAGCCCCTGGTGGGATGTCTTCTACCCCAGCGGGACAGACAGAGGAGCCATCCAGCAGAACTGTGGTCCTGGTAACTCCAGCATCATCCTCCTCTGTCAGGAGGACAGCTCTTCCCTCTGTGAGGAGGATCAGCACAGCTGTCACCTATGGGCTGGACCGCCTGGAGTCAGAAGGTACCCCTGAGCCCCAAGGACAGGTGGCCTCCTGTGGAGGGCCACACCTGCCCTGACAGCCCCCAGTTTGTTTGGCTCCCACCTGTGTGATGTGCACATCCTACTGCCCCAAATAAAGTTGTTGGATAACCTGTCCTCTCCCAGGAGGCACAGGAAGCAAGCAATGAGCTGTGTCCTGGAGGATGCCTGAAGTTCCAGTGGCTGTGCTGGATGGGGGTGGGTTTTTTCCTGGACAGGGAGCAGCAGTGGTATTGCTGTTGCGGCAGAGTCTGGCTCTGCACACCTGTAATGTTGGTGTGTGCCTCCACTGCACTAGAGCCAGGGAACACCCACCGAGGGGTGCTGAGGTAGAGCAGATCCTGCCCTGGAGGTGATCTGCCTTCTGTTCAGCTCACCCACAATTTTCCTGCAGTGAACTGTTTCTTGCTCTTTTTCCTACTTGAACTCCTCCCTGCTTGCTCATCCATCCAGTTCTCTGCTCCTGTGTCTGGGCTGATACCACCTGGCAGGAATTAATCTTTCCTCCTGTTTTTGCTCCCCCTTCCTTTATCTTGACCTTCTTTTGCCTTAGTATTTTACTGCAAAGGTTGGCAGCTCTCCAGGGGTGGCATTGCCAGATGGTATTTCTCCTCTGAGTAGAGGTGGGGTGCTGTAGACAACAGCTCATCAGCATCTTTTCTCTGCAGGAAGCAATAACTCTCCCTCCTGTTAAGTTTAGAGGGCAGCAGAAGCTGGGAGTCTTCCCCACTGCATGTGCTTACTGGCTTACTGCTGGCTTTGAAGCCTTCCCTGAGCTCTCTGGGACTCCAACTGCAGCATTCTCCCTGTGCCAGGATGAATCTTGGATGTCTCTGGCAATGCAAGGATGTGCTGCTGATGGGAGAGTGGCAGCAGGGGAAGGAAAGGTCGTGTGTGTAGGGAAAACCTGATCTTTCAGGCTGGGAAATGAGGTCTCTGCTTAGCAAGAGCAGTGTGATTCAGGAGGCTAAAGTGTTTTATAGCCCTCTGGGATCTCCTTTAGAAGCCTGGGCTTCTGCATGGGGAAGATAAGAGGGATTTCAGTTTCAGCTGGGCATTGGTCTCTCTCCATTTAATGAGACCTTCTGCACAGGCATTTAAAAAAAAATATCTTCCTGCTCCAATACAGGGACTGATGGAACTTTATTGGATTCCTACTGCACTGTTTTCTCTGCTCCAGGCTCCTCTAAAGGCAAATGTGGGCTGAAGTTGGGCCCAGGTGTCCTCAATGATGAGGACTCAAGTGGAGATCTGGGTTTCTTGGCTCTGCAGGTGCCTGTTCTGCACAGGACATGGGGCTCTTTGTGCTATGTGGAATTGACAACCGGCACAAGTTTTGTGGCCTAAATCTCTTCTGCTCAGCCTACACCTTTGTGCAGGGAGCCAGAAGGTTTCCTGGTGCTGGGGGTCACGAATCCACATCTTGTAAAATGGGACAATTGCAATTATTTGGGGAAAGGCTTTTTGCCTGGGGATGGTGCTGCCCCAGTTAAGCACAAAGGAAGGTTTTTGAACTGCAACTCTGCTCTCTCAACATCTTTTTCAGCTTAATGGCAACTGGGGGGGTATCACATCCTCATGGTGGAGTGGCATTTGAAAGCTTAGCTCCCAAAATTACACTTCCTGGTGTTTACTCTCAGAATATCTAGATGCTGCCAGATCCAAGCTGTTTGGGGGTGCTTTCCTTTAAAGCTACCTGGAGCTCCAGCCCAGAATACTTAGATTTTTGGGGGCTATTGTTGCAGGCACATGATTGAGTCCCTAAGGTGAGATCTTGGCCCTTTGGGGACAGGTTCTTCCTGGCTCACTGTTGGAAGAAGTGCAAGGAGCTGAGTGAGCTCTGCTGCCTTCATTGGGGTCCTGCTGACTTGTCTGACTGAAGGCTTGGCTCATCATTAAATATAAACCCCTGCTGCTCAGCTCACTCTGTTTCTTGGGGACCATCTGTGCCAAACTGCCTGTGGTTAATTGCATCTGTATATTCACCTGCCTAGCTTGGATTCAAAACTGTTTTAAAAATCAAATTGCACAGACAAAATGAAAATCTGTCTGGATGAGCTTATCCATCTCTCTTGTGGACTCTGGAGAGATGAGTTGGGTAACAAATATCCTCCTGCCTTGACTCCGTGGTGAGCTTGGTTCTACTTGCCCTTCCTAGTCAAAGAAATCCTATAAAGGGATTATAGGATATGGGGACAGGACACAGCAGAGGATAAGGCTTGCTTGTCTGGGGGAATTGATTGTGTATTTTGTCTCTGTGCCTAGAATTTGTGTGACTCTCCAGCAAGCTGAGCAGCTTTCTCTGTAGGGCTTCTGGGTAAAAAGAGTTACTGCTTCAACTGACTTACTGAGGACCACTGGGTGAGCCTCCCAACACCCTTCAAAAAGTGACTCTTTGGGAAGAAACCACACTCCTTTTCCGCTTGATTCCTGTGCTGTTAACATCTGCTATGGTAGGTCTTGGCAGAGATGACTGCACACCCCCAGCGTGGCAGCATTTGGCAGGTGGGGCTTTCTGAAGTGGCAGGACATGTGCCATGCTCCTTCCTCTTCAAAATCCTTGCAGTTTTCAGCTGAAACGACTGGATAGAGCGCACCAGACTCTGGTCCTGTTGCTTTGGGTGAGGGTGAGTCTGTATTTGGTCCTGCAGGCTCAAGATCTGGTTCTCTTGTGTGCCTGCACCTGGCCTGGCCAGCAGAGAATTGTGGCATCACAGAATGGGTTGGGATGGAAGTGACCTCAAAGACCCTCTCATCCCAACCCCCTGCCATGGGCAGGGACACCCTCCACTACCCCAGGTTGCTCCAAGCCCTGTCCAACCCGGCCTTGGACACTTCCAGGGATCCAGGGGCAGCCACAGCTTCTCTGGGCACCCTGTGCCAAGGCCTCACCACCCTCACAGGGAAGAATTCCTTCCTGCAGTCTGTTCTCCTTGCTGCTCCTGAGCTGCTCACACAGTTCAGGGGTCAGCAGGGCTGCTGGCTCTGGAGGGTGCTCAGAGCTTGATTAAAGCAGGAGCTGCTCTGCCTGTTGTGTGGTGTCAAGAACAGCCAGTAGCTCTGAAAATGGGCAACTTAAAATCAGTTCCAGAGGAGGAGGCCTTAACCAAGTAGCTCTTGAATGTGGAGTGTTCCCAATTAATTAGGATGGCTCTCAGCTGGCAGAATTTGGAGTTATATGTGCATTTGCAGCTTGCTGTGAACTATTTTGTCTACCAAAGAACAGCTTAGGTTGGAATAGACCTTCAGGATTGAGTCCAACCTTTGACCAAACACCTCTGTTCAACCAGACCACATCCAGTCTTTCCTTAAACATTTCCAGCCGTGGTGACTCCACCACCTCCCTGGGAAGCCCCTTCCAATGTTTAATCACCCTTTCTGCAAAGAAATTCCTCCTGAATACTTCAGAACTTGTAGCCATTTATATAAATTTATAAAATATACTTCAACCTCCCATTTGTCTTATGAGCTGTGTCACAGTACAAGGAACTTTTTTTTTTTTTTTTGGGGGGGGAGGGGTGTGAAAGGTCTTGTTCCTGGAAATTAAGGCTCTGAAGGGGATTGCTATTTGGACCCTGACTGTATGGATTAAGAGCTGCCTCATTAAATCTCTACAACCCTGTTAAAAATTTGAATTAGGATGCAGAGGTGTAAATAAAACAGGCACTTAACCCAGCATGGTTAACTAGCCAGGTCTTATAATTCCTCACCAGCTCTTTGGATATCAACTAAATTGGCAAAGAACAGAAGACTTAAAACAAAGCACATGCAGAATGAATTATTAAATGGTTTTGGTACACACTTTTCTCTTGCTTCTTGTTTATTGCTCCCACTGAAATGGGAACTGCTCTGTGTTGACCTCTATCTTCTTTACAGTAGGTGGTGGCTCATCCCTTATTCTCCTTTCTAGCAGAAAATGGTAAAAAAAGTGACAAATTTTTTTATCAAACCCAACTTTTTTTTTTTTTCTTCCTCTCCATTCTGAAAGTGTTTGATACAGACCCCAGTTTTTCTGTACAATCTTGGCCAGGCCCTCCCTCCACTCATGGGCAAGAATTCCTTCCTAATTGCCAATCCAGCCCTGCCAGGTTGAAGCCATCCCTCTTGTCCTGTCATGCACTGGTCCCAAGTCCCTCCCCAGCTCTCTTGGACCCCGTTTGAGCACTGGAAGGGTCTCTAAGGTCTCCCTGGAGCCTTCCCTTCTCCAGGCTGAGCACCCCCAGCTTTCTGTTCCTTGTGATGTTCTGGCACTGTTCTGCCTCCAGCAGGTTGGGTGACATTTCTTAGTCTGACCCACCTTGGTTCCTGTTCTGCCCAGGCTTTGTTTGAATCTTGAACTGTATTAGATTTTTAATGTGTCCAAAAAATGAGAGTTCACTTAAATATCACTTTAATGTTGCAGCTTTCTCATGCTTATCTCCAAGCTTGAAGGAAAACAACAGATAAACCCCCACAGTTGCTATTATTGAAATGTAATTGGGCTGTGTGAGTGAAAGTTTTTAATGAGTTTCTGTTTGTTTTAATCTGAGGATTAAGCAGTTTACCCTCATGGCTCAAGGGAGGTGGATTCAGATTAGCAGGGATGTGGCAGCAAGGCTCTGCAAGGACCAGTTTCTGCTGGAGTCCTTTAAGAGGTGGGAGATTTGCTCATGGGGCTTTTTTGGGAGCTTTGTCCAGTGAGACCAGGGGTGCTGCAGGAAGGGGATCAAGGATTTGGGAAGAAGCAGGAGCTTAGACTAGAAATGAGCTGGGTAGACTCAGTTATGCTCCCTTTGGCTCCTCTTAGTCCTCACAGGACTTGAGTTAAACTTTGGTCCCCTGAAGACTATTGCCCATAATAACACACCTCCCCCACAATATACATCCTCTGTGATGGTCCTTGTTGGGTTTGTTTAGAAACTAAAGCTGAAATCAAATGTGTTCTTAACTCTTGGCCTCTTGGCTGTTCTCTTTCCAGACAGTGGGGTTGAATTGAATTCTTCTGGAACAAAACACCAACAGCCTTTTCCAGTGAAAATGGAAAAGCACTCTGCTGGTGTTTTTTCATTAGGTTTTTTTTTTTTTTTTTTTTTTTTTTTTTGGTTGGGTTTTTTTTTTGTGATTTGGAGGGAAAAAAAAAAAAAAAGTCTTATGCCCACAACCTTTTTCCTGGGGAAAGCATTTTGTTAAGAGATGTTGTAAACTTTTTATCTGCCTTCATCTGTCTCGTTCTGCCCTGTCCACTCACAGGTCATAGTCATTAAATCTGGACTGATTTGACTGCCCTCACTTGATAAATCACCACTTTCTTGTCTTGGTTTTTATTCTGCTTGGTTCAACACTTGTACAGCCAGGGGCAGAAGAGCTGTTCTGCAGCAAGCCAGGGAGCAAACGTGCTATTGTACATGCAGTGTGTTTTGCAGCATTTTAGGTATTTTTCCCCTGTAAAATATTTTGTGTTGCTAAACTTAACTCTCTATCCTGGCTCAGTGTGAGAGCAATTTTGAGGTGAGTGCTGCTGAAGATACAGTTTGCTTTTGTTTTAGGAAGAAATCCTTGAATTTGGACAAGAGAAAACAACCTCAAGTTCCACCCGGGAAAATTCAGATTGGGTATTAGGGCATTTTATATTAGAGCATAGGGATTAAAATTGAATCACTGGAAAGGTGGTCAGGTACTGGCACTGCTGCCCGGGCAGTGGTGGAGTCATCAGCCCTGGAGTCATTTAAGAGATGTGAGGATGTGGCACTTGGGGACATGGGTCAGTGATGACCTTGACAGTGCTGGAGGAATGGTTGGACTTGATGTTTTGAGAGCTTTTCTAACCTTAATAATTTGATGTGTAAATTCCTCTTCTCTTGAAGTTTCTCTGGGTAGGGTTATGTTATCCTGCTTTGTGTAGTAGGATCTGACCCAACAGCTGTATTCCTTCCACCAGACCCTTTCCCTGTCTCTGTGCAATTGCCCAGATGCTGAGACTTCCCAAAAGATTGATTTTTCCAGAGCACAGCATTCAAGACAAATCCCACATCCAGCAAATACCTTGGAGGGCTTAGGAGAACTCCTCCCAGGGAGTTTTACCCTGATGTTTGGCAGAGTTTCTGGCTGTGCCTGGCTGTGTTGCCTCACCATGGCACAGCACTTTCCCCAGGAGCTTTGCTTGGTGAGAGCCTGTCCACCTTCCTACCAGCTCTCTCCTTCCAGGCTGTGAAAGGCTCCTGGCAGCATTTTGGAGCTGGTAGATGGTGACATTATGACTGATCACATGAAGGCAGCACATTAATAATAAAAGGGTTGTCCTAAAAAGGCCTTCCTGCCTTGACAGTCAGCTGTGATCACAAAAGCACTGCAGAAGTCAACCTCACGGGGAGAAAACACTTGTCAGAGTCTTCTTACTGCCTCTCCCTTCTGATCTGGCAAGAGATGGGAGTCGTAGACCTGCCCATCTCTAATCCTCTTGTTATTTACACAGCATTATTTACATATTTACATGGTGTTATTAGCACACAGGGGTGACCCTGCAGCACTGAACTCCACATAAAATCACAGCTTAAACTGCTACAGATCACAGCAATCCTCTGTGGTATCATTTAGACATCTTTATCCCCTGAGGTTTGGTGTGAGGGAGGCTGGGAAGGGAAAGGACAGAGCAAATGACAACTCCAGGTTTTTGCCTTGCAACTTTTTTCCTTTTTAGTTTGTTTTGGTTTGTTTAGGTTTTTTTTAATTCAGTTTATGCCTGTGAGGGAATCTGTCACCTTCCACTGAGAGCCTCTCATTGCTCAGGGCACAGCAAGATATTTCTCCTGTATGTTCAGCCTGACAAATGATGGTTTCCTGGCTCTCCTGAGGAATACAAGTGTTTGCAAACATTAATGGAAATACATCTAAATATAGAAACATCGTTCTTCAGTGAAGGTTTCTTCAGCTGAAAACCTGGTGTAGCTCCATTGCCTTCAGCAAGGTTATGAGCACAGTGGCTTCAGTTACAGCTTCTTTCAAGCCATCACACCCCCCAAAATTGAGGCTTTTACCTGCTGGCTGCTGGTGCTTGTCCAGTTGCTTCAGATTCCACAGCTTCTGGTCTGGGTCAGGGAAATGCTTCCCAAGGGAGGTGGTCCCATTTCTCCTGCCTAAGCCACAGAAGTAATTGTGGGTGTGTAGTCCTCTGGTGAAAAAACCTCACTTTTGGAGCAAGCACAAGGTGCTTTTGGCCCCCCCTCCTCAAAAAAGCAAATCGCATCCTCTGGATATCACCTGTGTCACTAATGGATCCATTCACAGTCCCATGATAAAGCTCAGTGCTGGCTGTTTCTATCAATAAAGCCAGAAACCACCAAAAACTCTGCTTAAAATGTGTTATTTTATCTCAGTTTTGTTTCCTTGGGGCTCCCCTGCAGCTTCCCCAGGTAACAAATGATAGGACAAGAATAAGCATCCTCAAGCTGCACCAGGGGAGGTTTAGATTGGATATTAGGAAAAATTTCTTTAATAAAAGGATAGTCAGGCATTGTGCCAGGCTGCCCAGTCCCCAGTCCTGGAGAGATTTGAACGATGTGTGGATGTGGCACTTGGGGCTGTGGCTTAGTGGTGGATTAACAGTTGGACTCAGAGAGCTTTTCCAACCCAAACCATTCCATGACACACAAAAATAGTTCACATTGAGCTGCAAATGCCCATGAAGCTCTGGATTACTTCTGGATCTGCTGGGCTTTGCCCTTCCACTCATTCAGTCTTTCCCAATAGTTTTCTTTCAATCTGCTGCTGAGGCTTTTTGGAGGCCAGAAGGCGCCAGTTTAGGAGGGGAAAATGTGACTTTTGTAGAAGGTTTTTGTGTGAAGCAAACCTCCAGCCTGTGCTTCAGCTGTGTGCTGCTCACTTCCATTTTCCATCTTGTGATCCTCCCAAGCCTTATGCACAGCCTGCCCACGGCTGCCTGTTGTGCCTGTGCTCCTGAAATCCCACACTTGTGAAATTTGTGGTTGTTTTTTTTTTTTTTTGGTGGTGCTGGGGTTTTTTTTAGTGGGTTTTTTTTTTTAAGTGTAGCTTCCTCCTCGTGACCACCAAGTGGTGCTCTGCACTGCACCTTGCAGTAAGGCAAGCTGTTGGCATTTCGGGATGGGGGTTCAAAAGCTGTTTTCAGATGCAGGAATGAGCCAGAGAGGAGAAAGGAACAAGCTCAGAGCCTTTTTCTTCCCTCTTGCTACAAGGATCTCATTATTCCACAGCTTTCTGCTGTGCCTGCCTGGTGATTGATGGAGCTTGGTGATCATCAGATGTGATAAGTAGTCTCAGCACTTTCAATTTGGGTGTTCAGCTTGGCTGCCTTTGAGGCTTTGGAGACAGGGAGATGGCTATCTGTGGCTTCAGCACTCGATCCTGGCAGGTGTGTGTAGTTTGGATTGCTAAAAATCACAAGAAGCTTCTAAAACCCTTGTCCCAGAGTAGTTTTTCAGAGATAAAAATCCCATGCTGGTTCTCTCTTGGTTGGTTTTTGCACCCAGTCTGGGGAAAAGCTCTGTTCATGTTCCTCTTCTCTGCTGTTCTAGTTGTTCAGAACTTCTGCTGTTAAGTTTTGGGATTGTTGATAGCTGTGTTACTGTCAGCAGAGGGAAAAATCCTGCCTACGTTAACTTGTCTTTGCAGGTTTCCTGTGAGCACTCTGCGGGTGCCACTCTCAGCTTCACAGTTGTGTGTTTTATATGAAAACGTGCATTTTGACAGAGAAAATTTCTGATCTTGATTCTGAATGCTGGGTACATTATAATACAGAAACTGCCTATAAAATGCAATGGGAATTTAAGGGGCTAACTGCATCCCTGTGAGCTCCATTAGGTGCTCTGTGTGGTGTCATTGTGGCAGGAATGATCTTTCCAGGTACCAAAAGCTACGCTCCAGCAGGATGATGCAGCTAAATCCCAGCAGCAGCTCATTTGTATGGAATACAGGAGCAGAACTGAAAGGGATTGTCTTGTCTGGTGAGCTGAGGAAAACGTGCAGTGTTTGGAAGTGAATCCTTGAATTGCAGGGGAAGGAAGTGCCACAGGACAGCATAGTGGATCAGTGGGTTTAGAACATGCACTGATTTCTCATATTGTCATATCTCATGTTGATATTCCAATCTGTGGAGGCCATTTAATCCAGGCTGGATTGCCAGCAACTAATATGAGGTACAACTACAGCAGAAATAAAGGGAAATTTGGATAACAAGGGGTCATTTGGCTGGATTGTTAGTTTTTAATGCCTGGATGCAGGGTGATGGGCTTCCCAGTCTGACTACATCAGGTGGGAATTTTTCTACAGGGCTGAGCAGAGTTGGTGTAAATTAGATAAGAGTTCATAAATACTACATTTCGATTCTCAGCCTTGAAAAACTAACTGTGAGAAATTCAAAGCATGCCATTGTTCCAGATATTATCTTTCCCTGGTGGGTGGCTCCATCAGTAGCAATTAAATAGCTCCAGTGCAAATTCTGGCACAGGATGTCCCTGAGATTTTGGGAAATAGAACTTGGGAAAAGAAACTTTGGGAAGACTGCCTCTGTATTTGCCCCGCTCTAGACTTCCTTCAGCATCTGGAGCCAGTTGTGGTTGGAAATAGGAAAAAATAGGAAAAAACCTTTGGTTTGATCCAGTACAGTGATTCCTGTGTTGCCTGTGTTTAGATTCTAGGGATGAAATATGGCTTAAATATTTATTTTTCCATCTGTTAACAGTACAGACAGTTTTGCAAAAAATGGGTATCTGCTGTAGGGAAGAAGTCATGGAATCACAGAACAGTTTGGATTGAAAGGGACCTTAAAGATCATCTTGTTTCAACCCCCTCCCCCTTCCATGGCCAGGGAAACATTGCACTAAACTCACAGTAATTTCCTCAAATCACAACTGTCAGCTCCCCTGTGAAGTGTTGGCTATGCTGCTTTCTTTCCAGCACTTTCCAAGGCCAGATTGGGATGGAGCTTGGAGCAACCTGGTCTTGAAGGCAGGGCCCTTTCCAGAGCAGGAAAGACTCAATAACAGCTAAACATAAGAACCAACTTACCGCTGCCTCCAAGATTGGAAATCAGGGAAAGAGCTCTCACTTGAGCTGTAATTAGTTAAGCAGGGAGCTCTGTAGTTACAGATGCCCAGGTGTTGGTACACATGCACATCCTTGTTTGCACCCTGCTGCTAGGAAGCAGATAATTACTGCATTTCCCACTAATTTGAGAGTCTGAGACAGCATCTCCTTGTTCCCCAGGAACTTCCAGTGGTGTTGAGCTCCTCCAAATGAAGCCCTGTGGGTGTCTTTCCTCTCAGAGGACAGGCACAAGTTGATTCAGCTGCCTTTGGAGAGGCTCAGCCTGGTACTCACCTAGAAGGATCTGGGAACCTTCTGCTGGTGGGATGTCTCCTGACCTTTCTTTCCTGTCTCTCTGGCCAGAGGGTGAGGAAGAGGAAGAGGACGAAGAGGAGGAGGAGGAAGAAGAAGAGGAGGAAGAGGAAGACGAGGAGGACAAAGACATAGACCTGATGGATGAAAGCATGGAGGGTGACACGGAGCTGCCAGGCTTCACACTTCCAGGAGAGACCTCCCAGGAGCCCCTGGCTGGCCTGGAAAACCCTGTGGCCCAGCTGGCTGGAGTATCCTACCAGGTTCCTGACACCATTGAGTGGGAGCAGCAGAACCAGGGTCTGGGTAAGAGACCCCCTTCTTCCTTTACCCTTCACATTTCCTGCTCTTCACTGCACAAAATAGTCCCTCCTACCAGTCGTGGCTTGGCTCTTAAGCGCAAAGCAAGCTCATTCATGAGGAAACCCAGTTCACCAGTGACAGCTGGTGGAAACTGGGATGTGTCCCAGGCAGCGTGACCTGACTTGTCATTTTGGGGAAAATAAGGATTCTCCAAACCTGCTCCTTCATTCCCAGAGCTTCATATTTTGCTCCAGGGGTGGACGATAAAAATAACTTCCAAGATGAGATTCCTGGGGAAATTTCAGTTCCCTTTGCCCAAGGTGGGTTGGTGCAGGTATATTTGTCCTGTGGGAACAAAGGAGTTGGGCATTTGCTCATCTGCCTGTTTGTTACTTCAGCAGCATTTGTCTGAATTCCACTTTTCTGGCATTTTAAGGGGTGCATGGTGCAGCCATGGGAACCTGTGCTGGCAGTATGAAGACAAACCTGCAAAGCCTCTGTAAAGCTTTATACAATTTATTCCTGCTGTGCATGTAGGCCCTGTGTTTAATCACTGGACTGACTTACTCCACCTAGGAGTCAGTGTTTATATGTGTGAAGTCCATGCAAGTCCAAACTGGTGTGGGACAAGGAAGATCTTAGAAAGGAACTTGTCCAGCTTGGCAAAAGGCTCTGGAATGATTTCCCAACACACTCAATTCCCAAGCCAACCCCTGTCAAACACAATGGGAACTTTTCAGGTGAATTTGTGAGAGCTGAACCACATCTAGACAGAAGGTCTTCATGTCTGACTATTAATGAGTTAGTTGTTCTGAGAAGCTCATCATATTAAAAAAAGCCCCAAATATAACCCCCCCCCTTTTATATGTTGTTTATTATGTTGTGTCTATTACTATATGGTTTCTGTCACTTCCCTTGAATGTGTAATCTGGTTTAACCTGGAGGTTCTCCTCTGTGATGCTGTTTCCAGCCTGCTTTAGGGATGTTGGCTTCCTTAATTGAATCAAAGACTGTGTTTCAGGAACTGTGTGGGAGGGCTGATTTTCAGAACCCAGTGGGAGGCTTTGAGGGGAGATTGAGTTTGCAGCAGGACTGATCCCTCCCTGTCACACTGGAATCCTGCTGGAATCCTGAATCCTGTTGTAAAAGCACCATGTTGGGTGGTGTCTGTGTCAGACCTGGGTTTTTTTTGTGTGTTTTTTTTTTTTTTTTTGAACAAAACAAAAAAAGCTGGGTGAAAGAGGTGTGTGGTGCTGTTGTAGATTACAATATTTGATGTGAACTTTTGGGGTTACAGAGGAGTTATTCTGTGCCAGGCACAACTCAGCTCATTGTTTATGCAGGTCTGGACTGGAGTCACAGCTGCATTTCCAGCTGCTGGAAGAAGAGGCTTGGGGTAGGAATTGCAAATCTGGTACAGAAGGCAGGTGAGAAAACAGTGACCAGGGGCTGATGCTGTTCCTCAGACCCTGGAAAGGGCATCTTTCCAAAAGTTTCAGACAAGGAATAAACAGACTGTGGTAAAAGGCAGGATTCTTCTCCTCAGCTTTGACTTCCATGCACATTGGAGGAGCCCTGTGAAGTGTGAGCTGGGTCAGCATCAGAGGGATGACACTGGGCAGGTGTAGACTTTGGTGTTCTCCAGAAGTCACCAGATCCAAGTAGTTTGGATTGCCTTTTGTTTTTAGGCTGTTGCAGTCTGTGCAGACATCCATGAGGGAGAGGATGAGGCTGTGGCTGAGCTGAGATCATTTTTAGGAACTGGATGGGACTTCTGTGTAGTGCTGTGCTGGCAAAAAAAGAGGGGACACAGTGGGATCAGCCTCTTTGCTTGTGACTCACCCCTCTGATTCTAGCAGGCAAAAGATAAAAATGTCTTTACACTTATGTAAAGAGCCATTTATTCTTTTCCTGTCTGGATGACCTCAGTGGCTCTGTGACACTGCTCCTTCCCCCTCTGCAGTGTGCTGGTGCTCAGCAGAACTCCTAAGAGAAAGAGAAATTATTTATGTTTTAGAGGCACAAAGAAAATGGGACTAGATGAGAAGATTGGAGCTAAATGATCTTTAAGATCCCTTCCAACCCAAGGTGTTCCATGATTCTGTGATTCTTTGAAAACCAAGGACTTGCATGAGCTCACACTGATAACCTAAGGCCGTGGAAGGAGCTGGGCCCAGGGGATGAGACCTGATTTCCTGGGAGTGAGTGGGGAATGGGAGATGCCTCTGCAGGGGTGTAGCCCTTCCCCTCTCCAGTTTGTGCCGGGTGTGAATTTCTGCCCTGGTTCCCAGCTCTGCATTCCTGGGCACACATCAGGCTACCTCTGTGTCCATACTTGGTCCTGGCTTTGTGCTTCTTTATGGGGTGTATTTGGGAAAACAGGAAAGGTGGAAAAAGCACACAGCTTGTGTTAAGAACAGAAGAAATCCCCCAAACCTGGCAGGAAGCTGGAGGAGCTGCTCCCAATGTTCTGCTGGAGCACCTGGAGAGACCAGACTCACTGTAAAAGACTTGTTAAGCTTTAGAGCTGCTGGATGGGTGCATGGGCTATTTTTCTCTGAAACTCTCTTTTTCTCTAGGTGATTTTCACCATTGAAAATTCCGTCCTTTTAATTTGGGAGCTGCTTTGTAACTGGTCGCCATCCCCAGAGGGCTTCTGTGTGTCTCTTCCTTCCCTAAATAGTGCTGAGATGTGAAGAGTTTCCTTATTGTGTAAATTAAGCAGGGTTTGGAAAGGGAAGTTGTTCTACTTCACCTGAGATATAGCACTGGAAAGAGAGACCTGAAGGAAGGTGACAATACCCAACAGAGAACAGGATGAGGGGACAACATCCAACACCAAACTTTTCCAGTTGGCATTTTCCATTTTTAAAATACTTTGCACTCTTGTCCTCCTCCTGGGGATGCTTCTGTCCTCTAGCCTTTGGAATTTTGACATTTAATGCTAAAACCTATCGTGCAGAAGAGGCCACAAGTGTTGGAATAGCTGTTCTGGTGTTGGAAGAGCTGTTCTCAGGTCAGTTATTATCGAGTTTGTTTGCTCAGATGGCTGACATGCTGCAAATCCCTGGAGAACAAGGAGCTTGATCCACAAACCAGCTTGGCAGAGCAAGAGACAGTTTGGATTTTTGTAGTGGTCAATGAGAAGGCGCTGGAGGAACAGAATCATTAAAAATGTCAGTTCTGGGCAGTCAGATGGTCCTGCATTAACTCCAGCTGAGCAAAAGCCATTTGTAAGCACCAGTAACGAGACTGACAGTTTTATAGCCCATCAACTGGCTCTCTAATCAGCAGTATGTAGACAAAGAGTAAAGCGGAAAATGAGAAAAGCTGTGCATTTATAAAATAGAATTTCACCCTCCAAAAGCCGTCCTGGCAGCCTGCAGCCCTGGGGAAGCAAGAATATGCTTAATTTTGAAGCTGAATATGATTTGGGATCTGGTTTGGTGTCCTGTTCAAGTGCTTTGCTTTCACAGGTTGCCAGTGAAGGACAGAGCAGCACTTTTGGACCTCTCTGCATTCTCTGTGAAGTGACTTTGGTGCCTCTGTACTTGTTTCTTGACTTGTGTATAGGTGTGTGGTAGCCAGACACTAAATGCCTGCAGAGTGTCAGAGGAACTCAAAGACCAAGTGTGTAGCTTGAATTTTCAGGGAATAAATAAAAATACCTGTGATTTCCCCTTGCTCCCTCTTCTGTGGTGCATTACCAGGAGAACTGCAGTTGTTTGAGGTGTGTCCAAACCTGGTGAACAGTTTATGGTCCTTTAGTTATTCTTCATGCATCTTAGAGCAGGTGGTCTTTGCTGTGCAACTCCAAGGAGATCAAACCCCTCTGCTTCTGTTGGTGGTGCCTTCTTCTCCACAAACACTCAAGAGTGTTTATCCTCCCAGTTCTGTGGGAATTCTTAATTTAGCAAGAATGAGCCAAGAGGGAAATGGCCTTAGACTTCCAAGGCTATTTCCTGGTGCCTTAGTGCTTGCCTTTCATCCACACCCCAAGGTGAATAACTTTTGCTATCCACAGCAGGGAACAGCAGGAGATCTAGGGCAATTTACTAAGCCTTTAATTTTATCACATTGGGGCATGCAGTAGTTTGCTTAGTGCATTTAAAACGTGTAGACTAGGCATTTTCTTCTTTCTCCATTTAGGGCCCACTTGATGTAATTTTTCTGTGTTTGCTAACATGGTTTTGCACCTTTGTCTTCATCAACCTGCAGTTCCATATTACATCTGAATTTACTTTCTGTGGTGGCTTGTATGTATGGTAGGTACTTTTTTTTTATTCTCTGTTTTAACCTAAATCCATTTTGTCCAGGTCTGCCTTTCTTTAGCTGACCCATTGGTGTGTTCTTTGCATCCGCCTGTTTATGGCAATACCACATTGCAGGATTTTAGCTTGTGAGAAGTCACCTGAGTTGCCTGGTTCCACAGCATTTGTTCTGATTTCCATCTGCCCATGGAGGAATTGTGCACAGGGGAGTTTAGACCGTCCTGTGGATAGGATTTAGAGAATAAAAAACGACTAGAAAACCAGCAATTTAGGAAGAAGTTATGAAGTGTAACAATATAATTCTCAACACGTAGTTTCCAAAATATAAACCATGTCTGTGTTTCATGTATTTTTGTGAGCAGGACATTAGTTCTTACCATAATGGAAGGTTGTATAACTCTCTCAGGTAATGACAAGGCACTTGCACAATAAACACACTTTTGGGATATGATTTCTTTTTTTAGTATATAATGGATAAAAAAATTTTGCAGCTCTGAGCAGCTACTGATAGAGAAAATAGCTCTCATTGTATTGCAAATCTGTGGTCACAAATTACACAACATAAACCATATAACAGATACCTCTGGTTAATGATGGTGAGGCAGAGGAGCAGAAGGACAGTAGTGGAAGATGATGAATGTTTGAAATGTCATTTTTACAGGAAGATAGGATTAATGCTTTTATGGGCAAAAATAACCAGCATTAGGAAGGCAGGAGCTGAGACTCAGAAATTAGTAATATGTTCTTTAATTTCTGCCACAAATGGATCTATTTTAAGTACTCTTACAGCTCGTGGCATTGGAACATCAGAGTGCCTTTTAATCTTTAATGCATTTGTCTCCTTAATCACCCTGGAAAGGCTCATCTGTGTTTTAAAGGTGGTGAGCAAAACCACAGAGAGGCCCAGTGACCCCTCTGGTTTCACAAGGGAGCCTTTGGCAGAGTGGGGATTTGAAGGAGGGGAATTAAATTAGCACTTGGGCTTTGCCTTTCCCTTCTAGAGGCAGGGTGTGCACACCTGCATTTCTCCCTGGAATGGGAGCAAAGGATCACTCAGAGAGTCACCATCCTAAGAGTTCATAGGAATCCCAGGTGGGAGAGCTGGCAGGAGCCAGGATAAGCAGCAAGTTTTCCTTCTCTACATACTCCAAGTGCAGCTGCCTGCAGCAATCCTGCTCTCTGTGGCCTTGCCCTATCCATGGTATTTGTGGGAGTTTTGTGGCACCAAGCACTGGCCATGCAAGGTCTGGGTTCCAGACGGCTGCAGACAGAAATGAGCAGTCTCAGGAACAGAGATGATTATTTTCCCTGTCTTTCTGAGTGCTCCAAATAATTTATACAGTTCCATATGTTCCTTGCTAGCTCCCCTTCCCTCTCCCAAGCAGCAGTGAAGCTCCCACCATCAATCTGTGCCTAACTCAGGTTTCAGTCCCTTGTGAGGGATGTGCACTCCCTTTGGAATTGCTGCTTTTTTACCTAAGAGATTGTTCATGGTTGCATCTCCATCCTGGAGCAGACTCATATTTAATCAGATTTGTCTTGTCAAAGGGAATTCTGCATCCTGTCTGTGAGCAGTGATGATCCTCTCTGCCAGCTCAGGGTGACATTCACTGTTATAACAACAGAGCAGCTCCCAAGAGGGGACAATTCACTTCAGAGATGGCTTTTGCTCCTCATCAGATCTAATTCCAAGGTGTTTGGGGGAGTGTGTCTCTCTAATATTCCTTCTTTCTTCAGCCTGCTGGCTCCCTGCATGGCCTTGTGCTGAGATCTGGGTCACTGGGACCTTCCAGGAGACACAAAACTTGGACAAGTCTGAGCCCTGTGGTCCTGACCTGTCACCCTTTTGTGCTCTTCCCTTTTTCCATCCAGCACAAGGCTGCTGCGCCCTTGGGAATGAGGCCAGTGTGTTTCAAAGGGAAAACGGGAACAGTGTGTCTGCCCTGTGAACTGGGGTGAGGAGATTCCAGCCATGGAGCACAAACCCCTAATGAGTAGGAGCCAAGTCCTTCCTCTTGGAAGCACCTCAGCTCTTGACCTCAAAGCAGAAATCAAGGCTAAGAGAAGGGAAAATGGATGAGGGAAGTGGTTGAGTCACCATCCCTGGAGGGATTTAAAAGCTGTATGGATGTGGTACTTGGGGATATGTGTTGGTGGTGGCTTGGCAGTGCTGGGGAAATGGTTGATCTTGATCTTTAAGGGGCTTTTCAAACCAAACAGTCCTGTGATCTTAGGAGTAAATCAGAAGATTGGAGGGTGTCTTGGTGATTCCCAGATCAGCTATCAGAAACAGGTGACACAAAGCTGTTGCTATCAGTAATCAGGCTGATATTTTACCCTGACTTTTTTGTTGGAGTGTATCGGGAAACAGTGGCACTAAAACATCCTTGGATACATTACTTTGAAATACCAGCCCTTCCACTAAGTTTATGCATCCTGTGTCAGGGGAAGCCTAAGCCCATTTGTTACCAGCCTTTAAGTGCTGCCTCCAGGGGCTAGGGGAGGATTTAGAGGCATTTTTCTCAGTTTTGGCTCTGCCTTCCCTCTCCCTGCCCATGGAGAAGATGGAGCCCCATCAGACAATGTATTAAAACGAAATTACTGACTCTTAAAGGGAGGAGTGAAGAGATCTTGTCCATCCATGGCATTTCTGCTTCTTTTCCTGCAGTTTGGAGAGAGTTGGCATGAACATATGGAGAAATTGTCTGCCAGTTTGTGGAGAGAGGGGACTTTGGTCATAATGGTTGGTGTGAGAGGTCCCAGTGACTGGGGAAAGTTTCTAATGGACTCTGGGATACCTGGGTGAATCCAAGTCTGAGGGCTGCTGCCAATCCTGCCTACCCTAATCCGCACTACTCTGCTAGGCAAAAATTCCCTGAAATACCTGCAAGGAGGATTCAGCAGCTTCTCTGGTGGAAACATCTGTGGAAGACTCCCCTGCACAGCTCAGGTAGGGGAGTCTTGGGTGATGTCTGTGTGCAGAGAGCATTAGGGAAGGTTTACTGAGGACAGCCCTTCACCAAGGATTGTCAAGCTTTGGAACAGGCTGCCCAGGAAAATGATTGTGTCACTGGCCCTGGAAGTGTTCAAAAAACTTGTGGATACGGTTTAGTGATGGAAATGGTGGTTGGTGTTGGGTTGGTGGTCGGACTTGATATTTGACATCTTTTCCAGCATTAATGATTCTGTGAAAATCTCCCTTCTTTGCTTGCTGGGTGGCACAGAAGGGCAGCTGCAGCAACAGCTGTGCCTGGCCTTTCCCAGCACAGGAAGACTCCTTCTAAAAGACTTTCTGCTGCACCTCCAGTTGCTCCTGCCAGCCCATGAAAGCAAAGCTGGAAAACTCAGGCACATGTCTGAGCATTTCTGACCTTCCCCAGCTGTCTGCCTCTATCCATCTGTTGGGCACATCCTTTAAAGTTAGGATGTGTCTGCCTTGGAGCATGACTTTGCATTTGCTGCACCAGGTGATTTATCTTGGGGTGTTGTTTTTTTTTTTTTTTTTTGCCTGGATTCAAGGATAGGGTCCATTAGCCTGCACAGAGCTCCGTGCTCTGAAGGCTTGGCTGCATCTGCTGCCCGAGCACCATCTGGGCTCCTGCACAGCACGGTGAGGCAGGAATCCTTCTGGGCTGTCAGCTGCCTTGGATTGCCTGTCCCCTTGCCTGTCAGCCCCACTGGAATGTAAATCAGAGTGTCTTTGCTCTCTCTTTAATCTGCAGTAATCCTTGTTCTTTCCGATCCCTGCAGTTTCAGTGTACACATGTGTCACTTCTCAGCGTGCTATGCCTCTTGTCCCACCCTTCAGTTTCTATATGTCAGAAAACTTGGCTCCATTTAGACAGAGGAGCTGGTTTTGAGCCCCTCTCTCCCTTTGGATTTTAGCAGTCACTTAGCTTGATTGAAGATCACAGGCAGGGTGTGCTTTCCCTGGGTGAGAGTTACTCATTTTTCCTTTGTGTGCCTGTCCAGGTGGCCTTTGCCATGTAAAAAGAGGCTTGTCCTTACATTGGAGGAATCACATTTATTTTCTAATAGTGATCTATACTGCAGTGCAAAAATCTGTCTGTTTTCATGGCATTCAAGAAATGGAGAGAGGGGAATGTGAAGGTTCATCAGCCTTGAATTGCCTCTGTCCTTCTGGGGATTTACATCAGAGCTGATCTTTGGGGTTCAGATGGCAGAGCTGGTGAGAGAAAAATGGAGGAAAAGAGCTTTTTGCAACAAGTAGCAGGAAGAGAGAGGGTAATTTATTGAGAGGGTAATTTTAAAATGTTCCTTCCTAATGAGAATGTAGATGCACTTTCTGCTTGGACAGTGCAAACCACAAATGACTGATGCTAAACCTGTCTCCCCTCTGGTGTTCACTCAGATTAAGACCCCTTGAGAATCAGAGGAGATCCAAGTTATTTCCTGGAAGGATGCTCTCTCTCTCTCTCTCTCTCTCTCTCGCTCTCTCTCTCTCTCTCTCTCTCTCGATATATATATGTAGAAGTTCTGCTCTGCCTGAGAGTGAGTTAGGAACATATATTAGAAATAAGCAAATTGCTCAGACTTTGTCTGACAATGAAATAATTACCTCAAACCTCCAGCAGTTGTTGTTTTGCAAAGATGCTGAGTATCAACATTAATCACAGACAGGGGTCGATATGGTGAGAATTATTGGAGGCTTTTGCATTCTTTTTTCATTTTCCCCCCCCTTGTTTCTGAGTAATTCTAATCACAGCCTCGTCCGAGCCTGGGCTGTAATGAAGGGTTTCAGCCAGGCTGCTCCCTGATAGCCTATCATTTATTTTAATATACCAGCAGCACCATCTGTGCTTGAGGCGTTATTAATGTGAAGTGAGGCCAAGAGGTTCTCCAGTCTGAGTCCTTTTTGAGGCTGTTTCTCCCAAATCCCCCTTTGCCCTCTGACCATTCAGGCTGCCTTTCTCAGTCAGGTGTGGGAATGGTTCTGCAGGAGTGGCTGCTCAGCCTCCTGTGTCTTGTCCCCAGAGGAGCCTCTGTTTTGTTTAGCAGTGTCACATGCTGTGCTGCCGTCACTGTTCCCTTAAGCTGGATGTGCTGCTGCACCCCTCAAACCAGCTTAGGGATGCCCATGCCAAGGTGCTCAAGAGGATGCTCTGTGTTATGTCAGGAACACAGCCCAAGAGGATTCTCTGTGTTAATGTCAGGAACACAGCCCAGGAAGCCACCCCTGCCACATGTGGCATCTTGGTGACCCTCCTGTGCTTTTGCTGTGTGTGCCAGTTATTCCAGTATTTCCTTCTGCACACTTTGGGACAGCTGTAACACCAGCAGAGGATTTCCAAGACCCCTCAACGGCTTTGGTATGTGGTTTGGGACTGAGGAGAGATCTCAGTGCCTTCCAGTCCCACCAGAAGCTGTTTCCTCCTGTGAGTGAGGGAGTGACTTTCCCCTGCTCAATCCTGGCTGTCCTTACAACCACCCATAAGCAAATTCAGGAAAATGGTAAGATAGGGTTCAGTATAAATAGCCTGCCAGGAACATAACTTTCTTGTGGGTTTTGTAATTTTCTGTATCTGTTGGGACTGGTTAAATACAGTCTCATGATTTTTTGGTTTTAAGGAGTGTTGGGTAGAGGGTCAAGTATTATGTTAGACCCAGTGAGTATCCTAAGGGAAGCAGTGTTTTCTGGTTATATCTGCTCTCCCACAGCCAAAACATGTTCCTGTGAGTGCTGTTTCATCTCTTAAGTCACAGTTTGCAGAGCCTCCATGGTGAGTCAGCCCTGCTCCAGTACAGTCGGATGGACTTTTCCAACCTAAACAATCCTGTGGTTCTTTAATTGCAGTCTGGAGCAGGAGATGCAGGGAGTTAATTTAGTTTTTGGTAGACAGAGGCAGCCAGGAGCATGTTTCGCTAAGGTGCATGTCATAATGGAGCAGATAAAGTCAGAATCTCAGCTGATGAATGCTCTGGTGAATGCTCTGGTCCCACAGTCTTGGAGCTGCAGAGGGATCTGTGATCTTCTCCAGGACCATGAATTTTGGGCTGCATCACTGGCTCCTCGTGTGTGATTTCAGCCTTTGCATCCTGACAAGCTCAGAGCAAGAGCCGCAGTGGTTGTTTGGCCCAGGTTTAATGTCTCAAACCATGCCAGATCACCCCTGCCTGGCTGCAGGCACGCTCTGACAGCACCAAGCAGACAGAAATGCCTTTGGGGCAGTGCAGGGCTTGAGGTACAGCTCCATGACTCGTTCCAAAAGCTCTGCAGGGGATTCTGTCCCCAGGGATGTCCCTGCAGCTGGTGGGAGCTCCAGGGACTGGGCATGGACATTGCCTGGCACAGACAGTAGGACTTGATGATCTTAGAGGTCTTTCCCAACCCCAATGGTTCTATGAGCACCATCCCTCCAAACCAGAGCAGGCAGCCCTCAACTGGAGTCACCTGCAGGAGGAAAAGCACATTCAGTGGTACTAATTGACAGCAGCAGAGATTAGTTATTGAGGTTTGGTTAGTCACTACTGTGTGGGCTCTGAAGATGAATAGGAGGGTTTAAAGAACAGTGGGACTTGGTGGGTTTTTTTAATATGATCTGAATGTCTTCAAGCTCCTGCCAGCAGTTCCCCTGGATATATTACATGGTGTGGGTGGGCAGGAGAGTTCCCCTATCCTCATCTCCCTGGGATGAGCCAGGAGAGGTCTGCAGCTGCCTGGATTGCTCCTGAGGGTGCTGGAATCCCCTCTGATGGCCTGACAGCTCATGTGTTTCCCTCCTCTGCTCTTCACTGCAGAGAAGTTAGTTTGGATATTATGAAAAAATTTTTCAACCAAGGTATTGTCCAGCCCTGGCACAGCTGCCCAGGGAAAGGGTGATGTCCTCATCGCTGGAGGGATTTAAAAGACCCTGTGGATGTGGCCTTGGCAGTGCGGAGGGAATGGTTGGACTTGATCTTGGAGGGTTTTCCCACCTAAACAATTCTATAGTTCTATGATTCTAAAAGCAGATTTCACTAACAGGGTGATGAGTGTTGGACCCATCCTGCTCTATCCCCAGCCCTGAGCAGCGGTGCAGAGATGTTCCCCATCTGAGATGTTCCCACAGTCCCTCTAAGCTTGGGATGGGTGGTGTTAATGCTCAGGGTAAATACATGGGGGGAAATAGGGCATATTTAGGCCTGGGTAAGTAGGAAAGCTTAGATACTGTTTCTGAAATCCTGGAGAAAATCCTAGGGACAGTCAAGTTCCAGGGGGAAATTTAGGCTGAGAGTTGTTTTTTATTGTTAGTCCTGTAACCACAAGAGAATGAATTTGAATGGCAAACTGGGGAATCGTGGCAGAGAGGAGAAATTAAAGCAAAGCCTCTGTTCCAAATTCTTATGAGAGAAGGGGCAAGATGATATAGTAGGAGCACTGTCCTGGAGGGATGGGGGGGGGATTAAGGAACAGAGAGAAGAATAACAACCAGCATTTTAACTCTGAATCCTCTGTGCCATTCTGCCCCTCTGTGCATCTGGAAAGGGATACAGCCGAGAGGAAAGGGAATGAGGAAGAAGGAGGATAGCCAAAAGGATAAATTAACACTGGATAACCAGAGAATAAATGGGATCCTGTGCAAGGAATGACTGCAGAGATCTTGTCTAGTGCCCCAGAGTGCCAGGAGGATGAGCAAGGGGAGTGTTGCTGTGTGCTCTCCCATCCATAAACTTCTCCTAGAAAAAAAAACCAACTATAAACATCTTCTAGAAAAATGCTCTTGGTCACTGCCGGCCTCACTAAGGCAGCCTGATCTTTGGTCTGGCCCAAACTGCATCATCTGATCACAGCCAGTGTTGCTTTTTCATGAGAGTCCTTGAGCAGATCACTTCCTCACCCTGTGCCTGAGTGCTGGTGTTCATAGATGGGACAATTCCAATGCTCTGTGAGGGCTAATTCTTTAAGATTCTTTTGGGCAAGTTCTGACTCTTTGCATGTTTGTAGGGCATTTGTCACGTGTGTTTGTGTGTGTGATTTCAGGTGACCTTTCAGCTCTCACAATAACAGAAATTATTAACAAGAAATGCAGTTTCTTCCTCCTATATTACAATTTGCTCATTAAATGTTCACAGTTGCTGGGACAAAAATCTGTATTGAAGCCTGCTGAAGGGGAAGGCTGTGAATTGGTGAATTCAGCAGTGAATTGGTGCAGGCAGGAGAGTGAGGAAGGGAAATATGAGGTCTGTGTTTGCCTTTCTCTGAGAGCATCTGCCTTCAGAGATGGGATGTGGGGCTCAGCTGATCCAGTACACCCATTCTTAGATTTTCTTTCTTTGGCATGGGATTCTCCCTGCAGCCCTTAACCACGTGCCAGGGTCAGAAAACCCAAAAACTGTCTGCTTTTTGCAGACTGGCGGGGAGCTGTGACTCAGGAAGGGAAAGCACTTTCAGTGTCTTTCAAATTCACCAGGCTCCAAATAAAACATTTTAATACTGAAATCAGAGATGTGACCTTGTCAATAATTTATCTGAGGGACCAAAGACAGGCAGCTGAGTGCAGACTTCAGTGTAAGTCTGTGTCATCCCCTTCCCTGGATGAGGACTTTGCATGTTTTCTTTTGTGGTCAGGCTGCCTTGCAGTTGCTGTCACTGTTGGACTGAGCTAATTTCCCTCTTGCATGATCTTATCACCAGGTTTGCTTTGCTCAGCTTCTCAGGGTCTTGTTTGCTGTTCACAGATACCAAATGGAAATTTTCCTGGATGTTTAAATTACCTGTGGATTCCCAGAGCTGGCTATGGGTCCAGCAGCTCACATGGAAATATGTGAGTTGTTGCTCTTTTGGTTTTGGTAGATCTGTTCATCTCTTTAAATGGACTTTAAAGATGAGACTTCAGCTCCTGTATCCCTTTGGGTTCAGGTAAATGTGGACAAATGGCATTTCTCAGTCAGGAGAGATTGATAAATCAGGATGGTGTGATGAACTGGTTTCAGTCAAGAGTTCTTCGGGTCCGTCAATCAAACCTGTAACTAGGCTGGATCAGTTATTGCCCAAATCTGTCAACTGATTGACAATGTTGTAGGGTAAAGCCAGTAAACTGCTTTTCATGTTTAGGGCTAAATTTCAGAAGTGCTCTGCAGTTTCATTGTTTTTTGTACCTACAAAAAAATTCAGATTTCAGGTGGCCCGTAGAGGTTTTGTTTGTGCTGTAGAAAAAGCAGCTTTCCCCCTGGGAATTCCCTGTGCAGAATATTTGCATTTAGAAACAACAACAAGAACAAAATGCAGCTAATTTTTTTAGAAGACTAAGGGGAGATTTTGACAACCCCAACCTCTTTCCTTACTAACATGTGTTAGTCTTGCAGCTAAGGTAAGAGCAGCTCACTTGTGAATGATAGAATCTCATCTTGTTTCAACCCCCTGCCATGGCAGAGACACCTTCCATTAGCCCTTCCAGCTTGCTCCAAGCTGGATTTGAACATTCCAGGAATGAAGCAGCCACAGCTTCTCTGGGCAAGCTCTACCAGTGCCTCACCGCCTTCAGCATCAAGAATTTCTTCCTGAGATTTGGTCTAAATATCTTCTCCTTTAAAACCACAGTGCAATCAGTCCAGTGCAAAAAAATGAGTTTAAAAAGTGTCCTCGGCTTATCTCTTCCTTTTGCTTTGTCCGTGACTACTTTCTATGTCTCTCTCTGCAGAATTTGTCTTCCTAGAGGGCTGAGACCAGTCTTGTAAAGCCAGCAGAAAAATTTCTGGCCTATTTGGTGGTCTTTGGAAAGCAAGCAGTACCAAGTGGCCCTCAGCACTGAGATCATAAATACTTGCTGCTGCTTTAAAAGCAGATTGACCTCTGAGGCTTTATCCAGATAATGTTGTGAAGGTTCTCTTGCATCAAATTGTTTCTTCATTAGTTGAACAGATGATGGCAGCAAAATCAGGAGTTCACTCAGAGATACTCAAAATATCTTCTTAGAGCCACATCATATCACTGTCCTTATCAGAGAGTGGGCTCTGGTCTGTTCCAATCAGGGTAATGTCCCTCTTAGGGTAAGTGAATTGTTACTGATTATCTTAATCTGCTTGGAGAAACTCCAGATCTGTTCATTTCTGAGCAGAAGGGGTGGGATGGGAGAATGCCACAGCACTGGATGCCTGTTTGGGGCAGCAGCAAACCCCACAGAGACTGGAGTCACACAGGGATTCTGTGCCATGTGTGGAATAAATGGGAAGTGTGGATAGCAGAAAATCTGAGGATAAATCAACCCTTTTGATACCTTCGGAAGACTGACCTGGAACAGAGACTGGACAGAGCTAGAGAATAAAGTGGATATTTATTGAAAGGCCTTTAGGATTCACCTTGGGCAGGACAAGAGCCTGACCAGCACTGCACCCAAGGTGGACCCAAAATGGTCACAAAATGGCTGACCGGTCACGAGGTCTCACACTTTTATAAGTTTTGGTCCATTTCCATATTGGGGTTTAATTGTCCAGTTACAGTTGCAGATTGTGAGGTCTCATTCTTCTTGTTCCTCCCTTCAGTCCACCCTTGTCTGTGCTTTTGGGCCTGAAAGTTGTTCTTGGTCTTCGTCAGGGAAAGGATTTGTTTCGTCTCCCTACTCTGTGAAGAGAACTAACTAACACTGAATATGAGGCTCAGAACTAAAGCCCTAGGCAGCACAGAATCTGAAAACATGAAAGCTAAAACTTAAGGCATCATTTTCCTTCTCATCATTTCACTGCAGGGCTGTGCAGAGCTTGTCTGGGAGGTGATGGTGTTTTTATAAATGATTATTTATTTATAATATTATAAATTAGACTATTATAAATAATATAAATAAATTATTCAATGGATGGCAACAAACTTCACCAAGATTTCGGGATATTACTTTGTCTGCAAATCCTCACTTGTAACTCTTAAAAGGTGCTGCAGAGAAAAGAGAGGTTTTGCTTCACAGCAGCCCCTGGAACAGCCTCTCCTCTGCAATGAAACTTAATATATGAGGAGCTAGGTTGGAGGTAGAAGACCAGAGGGATGTGGAGTTTGGTATTTAGTTTGGTGTTTACTGTTGTCCCTCAAGCCAGGGCACCTGTGTCTGGTATAGATAAAATCTGAAGGGGAGCCAGGAGCTGCAGACTCGAAGTGATGGCCAGGCACTGCTCCAGTTTGCTGCTGAGTCCTACTAGAACAGTTTTGCACCATCAGCTCCATGGAACCAGGTTTGCTTGTCTGGGGGTTGAATATGGCCTTGTGCTCTTTTGAAATGCGCATCAAAAGAGGCCAGGTCCTACCATAGCCCACACCTTGAAGCTGCCCATCTAATCAAATTAGATTATCAATTGCCCGGTAATCAAAATTTCCTCTCTTCTTCAAAGCATTTCCATTCAGTTTCTTTAAAGTGTTTTAAATCAGCCAATATCCCCCATGCAAGCTAAAAATGGAGCTGCCTTCTCCACCTTTTGTCTGCCCAATGTATTTGTAGCTCCTTCATTTGGATAGACTAGCATAAGTCACGTTCTGCCTGCTGCAAGAATTTCTGTCTGTCAAACTTGCTTTCTCCTCAGCCAGCACAGGCTCAGTGAAACCTTTTTGTTTGATTGCCATCATCAGGTGTCTGGGTTGTTATTACTGAGGAATACCCATGGAATTATATCTTTGCTGAAGATATTTGCAGGTTTCCCTTCTGTTTCCTTTGATGGCTTTGGGTCTCCATTTGGCTGTAAATAGAATCAGAGAATCACAGAATGGTTTTGGTGGGAAGGGGCTCTAAAGACCATCAGTTCCACCCCCCTGCCATGGACAGGGACACCTTCCACTATCCCAGGTTGCTCCAAGGCAAATCCAGCCTTGCTTGGAATCCTTTCAGGGATGGGGCAGCCACAGTTTCTGTGAGTAAACATATGCCAGGGCCTCACCACCTTCACAGGGAACTTTTTTCTCCAGATATCTAATTTAGCCCTGCTCCCTGTCAGTTTGAAGCCATTGCCCCTTGTCCTGTCCCTCCAGGCCCTTGTAAAAAGTCTCTCTCTGCCTTTGCTGTCAGCTCCCTTCAGGTCCTGGAAGGCTGCAGTGAGGTCACCCCAAACCCTTCTTTTTTCCAGGCTGAGCAGTCCCAGCTCTCCCAGCCTTTCCTCACAGCAGAGGGGCTCCTCTGATCATTTTGGTGGCCTCCTCTGGACCCACTCCAACAGGTCACTGTCCCTCCTGTGTCTGACACCCCAGAGCTGGATGCAGCACATCCTGTCAGTGCTGTCAGCTTTGGCTTCCCAGTCAGCAGATGAAGATGTTTGTTTATATTAGAGAACTGTTGTGAGTGCAATTAATAAAGCTGCGAAGCTGAAAAGTAGTTGAAGAGCTAAATATCATTATATAATGAGACCTCCTTCCCAGTAAATGATGTGAAAAATGATTTCTTGTGAGGAATAACAAATTGCCGTGGCTTTTTACCCTAATTGTAGATGCTTGATTCTAATTTGTTGTTTGTCATTTCCATGTAAATGAAGAGTTTTAGCTATAATTACTGCATTTATGGCAAACAAGATATTATCATTTTCCAATGCTCACGAAGCACTGGCATGTTCAGAAATAGAAGAACTGAATAATTATCCCCCTTGTGCAGCTCTAGGGAGGGGTCTACAAGTTGTAGTCTCCAGCTCTGTGTGCTAAGCAGGTCTTGCACAAAGGCAGCTGATCCCATTAACCCTCTTATACATTTGGGGAGCCAACTCAGAGACATAAAGTGGCTTTACCAGTGCACTCAGTGCTCCAGGTGCCCAGATCCCTCTAGACATCATCTTCTTGTCATCTCTCTCACAACACAAAAGACAGCAGAGCCATCGTTTTGGTTGGCACTGAATTTCCTGAGTTATCCCAGTTCAGAGAAGCTGTGGCTGCCCCAGCCCTGGCAGTGTTCCAGGCCAGGCTGGATGGGGCTTGGAGCAACCTGGGATAGTGGAAGGTGTCCCTGGCCTTGGCAGCACAGCTGGAACAAGATGGTCTTTGAAGGTCCCTTCCAACCCAAACTGTTGTGTGACTCTGTGGTGATTCTCTGCTCCACTAGAATCTGCCTTTTCCCTTGCACAGTTTCCAGTATCTGAAGTTATAAATAAGAATGCTGAGGTTTCTGACCATGGGAGGCTGCGCAGCACCTGACCTGACCCCACACCACTGGCTTGGGGTGAGCCCACATCTCTGTGAAGGCCTCGCTGTGACAAAAGCCCAGAGAGTGTAATCTGTCATTCAAACATCAGTCCCCAGACAGAAAAGAGCTGCAGGATGTCACAGTGTCAAAATACGAGGACTTGTAGCGCTGGTTTTCATCCCAGCCCAGGCACTCTGCTCCTCTGGTGTTCAGGCTGGTGCCAGTGCTGGGCACAGCATACAGTGAGGCCAAAGCCTTTGCCTGAGAGGTGGCTCCAAAATCACTTCAAAATATTCCCCAAGCTGAGCCTTTTTCCCTGGGAAATTGTTTTGAGGCAGCTGCCAGGTTCTGTGTGGGGCCTGCCAGCAGCAGGGAGTGAGCACGTGTCCCCTGGAGGGGCTGATTTCTCCTGGGAATGGATCCATCACCCTGGTGCCTGTGGAGGGACAATTGCCCAAAGCCCCTGTGGCTCCTGTGGGCACCAAGCAGCCTGGCAGGACAAGAACCGTGTCTGACTGACGTTTCATTTCAGCCAGTGCTGTAGTAACCCTTCTGGTGCACCAGATCCTGTTGCTCGAGCCTACTCTTACTTCATCGCTTCAAGAGACGTGCCCAGAGTGCTTCCCTGTCCCAGTGCACATGCTGCAGGGTGGCAGTGTTCATTCCAGGAGCGCTGTAGGGAGGGGAAGGCTCATTCCCACCCCTTTGGCTCCATGCCCTGTGCCTTCCCTCCCTGTCTGCCTCACTTCCAGGCACGGAGCGTTTCCTTGCCATCGCTTTCCTGGAGCTCAGAGCCTCATCAGCAGTCTGCTGACACTTGGCTCTCTGGTGACCTTCTTGCCCTCCAAGGACTGCTGTAATTCCTGGAGTTTTCCTGGGTTTTTTAAGGGATAAAATCTGCCACTGACTCAGCCATTTGTAGACAGAGGAATAAATCACTGCAGTGTAAATTTACAACTCATCCTGCTGTGTCTGTGTTCTCTTGGTTTGCTTTGCCCTTTGCTCCAATCCCTTTTACCTCTGTGATTTTCTGAGGGCCCATTCCCACAGGTGTACCTGCAATGTTAAAAGTAGTTGGGAATAGTTTTGGGAAAAATGACAGAGGGCAGGTTTGGCTGGGGAAAAATGGGAAGAAATTCTTCCCTGTGAGGATGCTGAGGCTCTGGCACAGATTGCCCAGAGAAGCTGTGGCTACTTCATCCCTGGAAGTGTTCAAGGTCAGGTTGGATGGGACTTGGAGCCACCTGGGAAAGTGGAAGGAGTCCCTGCCCATGGCAGGGGGTTGGAACAGGATGCTTAAAATAATGGCATCCTAAAGAACATTTGTTTCCCAAAAATTTCATTTTACTGTGATTTAATATTTGTACTGTCTTAGCTCCCAGAACATCCCACACAGATGGAGGTGTTCCAGTAGGGTCTGTAAAACTATGAAGGAGGAGGCTCTGGCACAAGGAAAAGAAACACAAGGTGATCTATTAGACATGATCTATTACATCTTTAATATTCCTGTAGTAAGGATGGAAAATGGAATATGAGATCAATTTACTTGCCCATAGTTACACAAGAAGTCAGGGACAGGTGTCAGGAACTTTAAGGCCCCATTTGGTGTTTGATCACAAGAGAATCCAATCACAGTGGGAATTGATGCTCAGTTCTGGTTGCAGGAGGAATGTGGGATAAGACTTGTCCTGTTAGCAAACATAAGCAAGTTCATTTTCCTTTTGTGACTAACCCTGGACAATGCTGCTCATCCCAAGTATTTGCAGGAAAATGAGTCTCTGTGATAATCAGATCTTATTTTTAGCATCTAATCGATGCTCAGGGCTTTGTGGTTTAATTACTGGAATACTGTGAAAACACAGTCTGATACCTGTTTTTTCCTTCAAAGGTCAACTCCATCATTTTTGTTTCCAACCATTTAGTCCTTTATTGATCTTTATGTCATTTCATGGGGAGTGCTGCATCTTGACAGATGAAATAAAGGCCAAAACTTGAAATAAGAAAAATACATCCTTTTTCTTAAACACAAAAATGGAAAATCCGCTATTTCAGCCCTTGCTGCTGGCAAATCCTTCATACAGTGCCCCCAGGAAATAGGATTCTGGAAATTACTTTTGTTCTTTATGGAAGGAAGAAAGCAAACCAAGAATCTTTTCTGAGCCTGATTAATACCAGACATAAACTGAAGCACAAAAAGAAATTTTGCAGTGTAGCTGCTGATTCTTTAAAGTAGATGAGGCCATGGGCTCTGTCAGGAGGGCAGAAAGATCTCTGTGGTTTGCATTTAGAGAGGGCTGAATGAGAAATGCCCTCTCCTCTCAGTATAGGGGAGTATCACGTGGCTTCAGCTGGAGATCTGGAAGGTATTTAATCGAATAACAGCCCACCACCGTTTTGCTGCTGTCCTCCAGCTGAAATGAGGTGCTGTTGGAGCAGAGGGATCCATGAGGTGCTCCTCACCCACAGCTCCTCCACCTTTTCCACTCCTCCCATCACTGCCACCTGACATTTAGTTTTAATTTGCAAAAAATCTATTCTGTCTTTGCCAGACTGTGGGAGAGGCTGCTGGGTCATGGAGTGAAAAACAGACTTGGAGAAAAATGCGCAGGGACCCAATTCCATCTTGCGCTCTATTCCTGTAAATACAGAGGGTCAAAGCCTCCAGTCATCCCTCAAAACCAGCAGTGGTTTGAAGGGAACTTGGTGGCAGAAGGAGCTCAAAGAGCTTGGTGTAAGGACAGAGATCCCCACAGTGTTTGTGCAGCTCAGCTCTGGGCTCTGGGATGGGCTTGGCACAGTTTTCCCCATGGGTACTGAGCGTCCCCATGCCCATGTATGACCTGCTGCTTTCCTCTGATCCCTGGGGGCACTTGGGCAGACTGAAGGCACAACACAAAGCCTGCTGGCAGGAGGAGGGATTTCTGTCCCAGGATTTCTCTCCCAGGGCTGCATCCTCGGCTGCTGTAAATCAGGAGAAGGGAAACCAAGGATTGCAGCGCACCTCGGAGCTTCTCCAAAAATTAGCCAGGGAGATTGAGATCGTGGAATCACAGGATGGTTGGAACTGGAAGTGACCTGGAAGACCCTCTCTGTTCACACCCCTCTGCAGGGACACCTTCCACTAGCCCAGGTTGCCTCAAACCTGGCCTTGACTGCACTTGCTGGGGAAGGGTAATGTTTCCTGTCAAGGTGCTGCCCTGTAAGTTTGCACAAGCCGTGCCAATCATTAAATTTGTTGCATTTATATTCTGTTTTATTCTAGTTCTTGATAACTTTACCAAATTTTGACTGTTTGGCCCAAGATTTTTGCACGTTCTTGTCCCAGACTAAGAAAACTTTGGCTGAAGAAGTTCACCTGCTCCAGTGAATGAATCACAGTAAGAATAAACCAGTAATAATTTTTTTTGCTGGGGACCTCTGAGGAAAAAAATAATTGTATGGCAAAATTTTAGATTTGAGAATGCAAGGATCAGAAAAACTCTGGAAGAGGTATATCAGTGCTCTGGAAAAAGCCCTGGAAAAGCCTGGAAAGCTTTCTTTCATAGAACCTGGCTTTTTCAGCTGCTGCTTCTGGGTAGTTCTATTTGGATAGTGGTATATAAACAAAACAGCACACAAATCCCACCTTTAAAAGGTTATTAAAGCTGCACAGTCAAGGCTCATGAATAAACAAAGATTTTTCATCTTCAGCAGGACACAGCTTTGATAAGGAGCCTCCAGGGAGACCTTAGAGCCCCTTCCAGGGCATTGAGGGGCTCTTAGAGAGATGAAGGACTTTGGACATAGGCATGAAGTGACAGGACAAGAGGGAATGGCTTAAAACTGCCAGAGAGCAGGGTTAGGTAGGATATTGGGAAGGAATTCCTTACTGTAAGAGGTGAGGACGCCCTGGCACAGGTTGCTCAGAGAAGCTGTGGCTGCCCTGTCCCTGGAAGTGTCCAAGGCCAGGTTGGATGGGGCTTGGAGCAACCTGGGATAGTAGAAGATGTCCCTGCCCGTGGCAGGGGCTTGAAACAAGACTGTCTTTAAGGTCCTTTAACCCACAGCAGTCTGTGATTTTCTGAAAGCTGGTGAATATGAACATTTTCAGCATGCCATGAGCTGAGGCAGGATGGATTCTCACTGCTGGTGACTCCCTGTGTTGCTGCAGGATCTGTGCCAGGGCAGAGTGAGGGAGAAGCTGATCCCATGTGTGCTCCAGCAGCGGCGTTGCCATTTCCATAAACAAAGTTTGCATTTCCTCTCCCAGAGCAGACACAGCTTTTGAACACAGTGTGATCCAGTAAATATTTAATCACACAACAAATTGTGACAGCCAGTTCACAGCAACGTCCTGCTGATGCGTTTTAGGATAACGGTAGGTTTTGTACCTTGGCTTGGTTTTAATATCTTGTGTCTATCTGGGGCCACTGAGGGTGAAATAAATTTTGTAGGTGTCAATATGTGTTTTGAATGCCTCACAGAAGAACTGAGTTCACAGAGACACGCCAAGGCACAAGGGCAATGCCTTTCCCAGTCTCAGCAAGGGGCTACTCATGGTGGACAGATAACGTGGAAAACAGCTTTAAAAGTGCAGGGGAAAAGGAGGAACCAGACCTAATGCCATGGGGAAGGGAGTGTCAAAAGGTTGATAAGGTCAGGGAAGGAGTTGGGAAGCCCATTTTAGTTCCTACTTTCTGGGTGAGCGTGGTGAGTTGTCTCTGCATCTCCATTTCTCTTCCAAGAATTTTGGGCAGGTTGTGGCAGCCTTGTGTTGCAACCAGGCATGGTTTGCAGCTGGACAGGCAGGGAAAAGGGTGTGGACAGTACAGTTCAGGGACCAGACAGTGCCATGGTAACTATTAAAGTTCACTGGGTTAATTCAAAGTTCATCTAAGCAAAATTTTTATCTGAAAACATAAATGGTAATTGTCAGTTTGACATTTGTTTGATTATCCAGCTGTTCAAAGTCTTCTTGAGTTGGGCAATTCATGCATCAACATTCCCATCAGGTAGGTGTGGTTGTTCTGGAATTAAAGATACGCTGCCTTCCAGCCAGATGCCATTTTCTTTATTATTTATTTGGGCTAGTAAGCAAATTGAAAATTGTGCTTTTTTAAGGGAAAGGAGCTGATGCACCCTTGTGCCATTAAGTTGTCAGAGCTGAGCAGATGGAGCACGAAGCACTTCTGCAAAATTGTTCTCACAAGTCTCATTTGGGAAAAAAAGTTCAACCTGCAAGAGAAAGGGATGAAATCTGTAATGAAACAGGACAGGTTGCATGGTATATACAGACTGATTGAAAGTAATCAATCTTTTCCTTGTTTTTTACACTGTAACCAGTTCTCCTTTGCTGAAAGAGTCCAGGTTTGGATTAGATATTAGGAAAAAATCTTGACTGTGATGATGGCGAGGCACTGGCACAGGTTGCCCAAAAAAGCTGAGGATCCCCCATCCCTGACTGTGCCACATTTTCACCACTGGTCTGGGGGTCGTGGTGGAGAGTTATTAAAATGTGATGGATGAACCTTCATCAGTAGCAAGATGGAGTTCTGGAATGAAGCTGTAAGTGCTGGATTTGAAAACCAGGCAACATCTGCAGGGATGAGTGATAATGTGCCATGGAAAAATAGAATTGCTTTAACTGATGATTTAAAAAGAGTCTATGATTAAAACAAGCTGATTAGATGAAACCAAAGTGACAAGACAAAGCAGCAGGGCATCCAAGAGGGGAAGGGGGAGACACAGCTGATGGCAGTAGGGCATGAATTATTGATTGAAATCTCCACCAGAAGTCTTTGCATTTTCTTATCTGGGAAGGGAGAGAATGAATGAGAAGCAAACAGAAATATTAAGCAGCTTTATCATTGCATTGGAGTGGATAATTAGGCAATTAGGATTACTAAAAGTTGGCAAAGCAAGAGGCCCCGAGGACCTGTGCTCCTGATTTCAGAGGAGGGTGGGGAGGGAAGCAGGGAAAAGCCTTTGGTGAGAGATTTGATGGTGCCTTGTGGTGAGGCTGAAAGGCAGAGCCAGGCTCTGGCACCCAGTCCCCTGCAGCTGCCAGGACAGAGGGCGGCACAGGAGACCTGGATAATGAAAAAGAATTTGACTGGAGATGGAACAGCAGCAGGGAGGGAGATCAGGAGTGAAAACCTCAACATAAAAAGGATCTGGGCCCAAATGAGTCCAGAGGAGACTACAAAGATGCTCTGAGGGCTGGAGACAGGCTGGGAGTGTTCAGCCTGGAGAAGAGAAGGTTCTGGGGAGACCTCAGAACACCTTCTGATTTTGGGTATCCAGTCCCATAGACCCTCAGGTGTCACCTGCTGTCCCCTCCTGAGCCTCCTGCCAGCATCTGCCAAAACATGAACTTCCAGAAGGGTTTTGCTGACAGGGAATTATGAGTGTCCCTTTGGGCTAAGTCCCTCCAAAAATGACCAGGCAGACACGACAGCCTGCTGCTTACCTCTGCCTCACTTCTTTAGCTGGCACCAGAGCTTCTGAATAGCTTTGAAGGGGAAAGCTGGGTAAAACTGACTAAAAATAGCACATTGCATCTGTAACTGTCTGAACTCATCCTGGGCTGCACTGAGGCCAGTGCCAGATGACCATGCTCCTCCTCTGTGCTCCTGACTGGCTTAATCTTTAAGCTATATGTTATTTAAAATTAATTTGTGGAGATGCAGACATTATATAAATCACTGAGGAGATGTCAGATTATGTATGTAATTTGCAGAAGTGCTCTAAACCCATCTTACTTAGCTGCCCATGAAACCAAGGGATCAAAATTAAGCTGAGGCAGAGAGTTTGGACCATCCTGAAAGTGCCCTGGAAGATGAGCCAGCACTGCAGACACTTGTTAGTAATTCACACCCAGAGACTCTTGTAATTTCTTCAGGACATTCAGTGAGCAGAGAAAGGAGGATTAAAGGGGATGGTGAAAAATACATGGACTAGAGTATTTCTTACTAATTATTTGTTTGGCCTCATTGGCAAATCACCTGGTCTTTTTGGAGAGTGCTTCGTTTTCATGGGAAGGTGCCAGCCGCAATGTTCCTCTCCCAAGACCAAGCCAGAATATTAATTATGGATTCTGTTGCATAATTAGAGTCTGAAGCCCAGAATTAATTGATGGTAGCTGCTTAGCATAGATATCAATTCTGCCTTGCAATAATGCTATGTCTCCTACCCACAGTCGTGGAGTCCTCAGAGGGGTAAATCAGTGGAGCGAGTGCTTGGTTTTGGTGACACAGTGGCTTGTAATTTCCTCCCAGTGTTGAGCATTGGTGACATGAGAAGTGTTTGTAATTCACGGTAATCCAGTGCTCCTTGACTTGTCCTGGCCCCAGCCTGACAGGTCTGGGACCTTGGCTGTGACTCTGCTCCTTCCCAGTGTGGTCCTGCCAGGACCTTGAAGGGTTTCTGACCTCCTGGTGCCTCAATCTCATTAATTTGGCGTCATTGTTTTCCTCTAGCAGATGTCAAAGGCTGTGGCCGCATTAGAGCATCCCCTGGAGAGGGACCTAGTCAGAGAGAAATCACCTTGGGTTGTTTATCCTGTGACCTGGGTTGATTTCCAAAGGCTCCTGAGGTGCTCTGCACGGCTGGAAACGAGGCTGGGTTTAATAACAAACAAATGGGAAATAGCAAATAAAGATTTGTACTATCGAGTTGGTGGGCCCCAGCGGGCGTGCTGCTGTTGTTCTGTGGAGCAGAGGGGAGCAAAGCCTGAATCTGTGTTCATTAAAAACAGGTAATAGAATATTCTTAGCTCAGACTAGAATATTCTGCCTTGGCAGAAATACTCTGGAGTTAATTGCTGCCGTTGTTCAGCTGCAGGAAAGTGGGTCGGCTATTGATGAGATCACTGGTCCCGTGTAATTGTTGTGAAAGGTGTAAAAATAGGCTTTGTGCTCAGCTGGAGCCTGGGCCAGCTGAGCACAGCATGCACACACTGCAGGGGCACGTGTGGCTGTCCTGGTGTGCACACTGTCCCCAAGCCCTGTGGGTCTGCAGCTGTGTGGCTGAGCCACTGTCACCACTCCTCCTGGCAGTGTCACACCTGGAAACCCAGCCCAGGGTAGCCATGGGTTTCCTTTCCCTCTGGGATTCCACTGGGAGTCACATCCAGGCCATACGGGCTTGGGCTGGCAGAGGAGGACTGTGGTGGCACCTTCATAAATTGAGTTTTTTATGGCTTAGCCTATGCAGGCCAGGAGTAGTGGTGGGAAGAGATCATAAAATGAGACCTCTCGTCCTCTTCTAGTGCTGTGTGTGTCCCTCTCCTGGACAATTCATCTTTTTTCTCAGCTCCCCGTCAGAGATAAGTGCACCTGTGCCTCTTTCACACGTGTTCACCTTCAGCTAATTTGGGATCCTTGTGTTTGGAAGGTGTTGTGTTGCTAACACTTCAAATGGAGTATTCAAATCACTTTGAACTTGTGTTAAATCTGAGACATAAAATAGCCATTTGCTGCTGGCCCTCCTGTGCCCCCTCCCCACTCACAGAAAGGCTCTGAGTGCAGGTGCACGTGCAGACACTGATATTGCAAATTCAAACTTCGAAGGGACGTTTTATAACAAAGCAGGCTTGGAAATCAGGTCTAAATCCATAAACTGTGTGTTACATTTGGGATTTAATGCACCCTGGAAGAAATATCCCTCAGAAGGACATTGCTGCATCCAAGAGTCCCCTGTGCCTGTACCATTGTTACCCTGGAGAGATGAGAATCCTTGAAAAAACACAGTTGCTGAGCCCTAAAAAAACCAACATTTAACTGTTTATTGCTTCTTACCTATGAGCAGGATTTGTTAAAATCCTGGTGGATCCTTGTGGGCAGTGCAGACACACCCAGTTCCCTGTGGTGTCAGTGACTCCTGCACCCACTGCTGAGCCCTTGCAGCTCTTTGAGGTCAGTGAATATTTCCTCCCAAAGCACCTCCCATTACAGAATTTTAATTCTCAGCTGTCACATTTCCTGGGACTTAACTGTTAGGAGAGGAAAGTCACAGTGCTGGCAGTGTAAGGTTGCTTGGTTTAGTGATTTAGCACCTCCAGTGCTATCCCAGAGCAGGCAGTGGCTATTCCAGAAAAGCGGGGGAATTAAAGACAGAGAATAATACACTTTTAGCCATCATTACAGGCTATGCAAAATACAGGGAAGATTATCCACAGAGAGGAGGCCAGTGGAAGGGGGATAACTGCACTGTAAGGTTTTCTCCTGGTCACACAATCCAGTGTGTGCATGAAAAGTGATGGTCAAGAACCCACAACCTGAAATACTCATTTTTATATTCCTTTTTAAATCACTCTGAAGATGTGAATTGCTCAGGCAAAGGTGAGCTACTTGCCTGCCAACTAACTCCAAGAGTTTCTTGTGTTGATTTGCTGCATTTGCTTTTTCTCATGAATGAGAAAAGAGGAAATCTAATGTTCAGCCTTATCAGCTTGTCAATTTAATTGCTGTCTATTTTAATGTTATCACTATTGTTTGTTACTAATTAATAGAAGTTACATGATTACACCTTTTATTTTTCCCTTATTTTTCAGTGAGAAGCTGGATGGAGAAGCTGAAAGATAAGGTAGGAGGCTCAGTGTTTCAGTTCCTTTCAAAGCGAAGCCACTTACTTGCAGGAATAAATAAATTCTTGTCAGTGCAGTTCTTTAGCTCTACACAGACAGTTGAGAAAGGGCTTAAAATTTTCTCAAGGAGGCAAATGCACCAGATGCTGCTGGTATAGAGTGGTGTGAATCCACAGTAAACCCCTGATGGGTTGTAACTAAGGGCAGGAAGGACCAAAGTGTTTGATTGATTTCTCTGCACCAGAAAATGACCTTGTCAGATAATAAACCGTCACTTTTTTTTTTTTATTTCCCCTTAACTTATAAAATAGTTTTGGTTGGAAAGTCCATCTAGTCCAGTCCAACCCCTCTGCACTGAGCAGGGATGTTGTCCACCAGATCAGGATCAGATTGCTTAGGACCCTGTCCAACCTGACCTAGGATGTTTCCAGGGACCTCAGGGTAAAGAACTTAGTTCCACCCCTTTTCTCTAAGTGCTAAGCTGTTCTGGATCCAAATCAAGAGGGTCTGGTGCTGCTCTCTGGTGGGAGGCTGCATGCCATGCCATTGCCTCTGGATGAGGCCTTTCCTACCTCCACGTGCTGCAAATCCCTGGAAGGAGAATGATCAAACACAGTAAACCTGACAAGGTAACAGACCCTGATCATTCCTCCCTGACATCACAGGGGGCTGGTCCATGGAATCAGGAGTTGTGCCAGCCACAGGCAGTGATGGCTTTTTAAGCTTTGCTGCCCTGAAGCAAATATTGACATCTCAAAATGGTTGTGAAGCCTTCCAAGTGTTGTGTAGCTGACAGCAGAGCCACGAAGCTGGAAATGAGGCGACAGCAAGAACGTTTTGTGACTCAACAACTTGGAAATTCTTGAACAGGATCAGAGTCAGTAGAAATAAAAACCATCACAAGGAGTGGGGGTGATCTCTGAGCTTAGGCAGACTCACTCAACCAGCCCAGTCTTCCCACATGGTCCACACCAAACTTCAGCAGCACTTTTACCATCAAGTCAGAGCAGAGAAACAGGGTCTGGGTGTCTGTTTTCCAGGACTGGGGAGTGGGAGGGTTTAAGGTGGGTTCCTGCCCAGCCCTTGTTGAGTTGCCTTTCTGCCTGCACTAGGAAGGAGGCAAGTCTAGAGCAAGCTCTGCTCATGGCAGAGCTCCTTGGCCTGGGATTCATCCAGAGCAGATGCTGAAAGGACAGAGAATGGTTTTCCCAGCGAAGGTAAAGAGTAGCCATGGGGCTGGTTGTGTGCCTGGAGGGGTTGCAGCATCCACAGGTCACCTGCTCATGCCAGCACATGGCACAGCACGAGCTTGGGGACATCAGGGTCTTCTCATTGGAGCCGTAGCACTCACGTCTTTCCTCTTGTCACCTTGTTGGCCACCTCTGTCCTTCCCTGTTGCAGAGGGGCTGCATGTTCCTGTCTCCAGCAGAGCTCTGGAGAGTCTGAGCCTCGTGCAGGGAGACCCTGGCACTACCCAGGTGTCACTGAGGATCCACTGGTGTCCACTTCAAAGCGAGACTCACTCCTGAGCCACCTCTCTCCTTTGGGGAACGGCAGATCTTTCACCTGGATCACATTTATCCTTAGAAAAGCCCAACAAAAAACACTTCCCCCTCACTCCCAACCAGCTGCTGGTGTAGCAAGTCACTTGCAAATAAACCTGTTCACCCCATTCCCTCCTCTTCCTAGCTGAGTTTATCAGCACCACTCTTATGTGCTGCTCTCATTTGCCCCTGTCCTCTGTTTTATAATCCCACCATCCAGAAGAGGATTCCAGCACACAATGCCCCATCTCTGGGAAATATGTCCTTCCCTGTCCCTCAGGGACTGTGGCACCAGCAGCACAGGGTCAGGGACAGATTTATGTCTGGTCTCCTGCAATCACTGTGCAAATGCTGCATTTGGTGTGGCAAATAATGGACATGAAGTTCCTCTCAAGTTCTCTTGCTGTTATCTCAAAGCCCAGCAGGGCCAGGAAGGTCATGAGCATGGACTGGGTGTATTAAAAGCGTCCCTAAAGAAGCTACATCTTTCCACAAAGGGATAAAAATGTGGCTTTGACCTGTGAAATGGGGTTTTCTGTCAAGAAAGTGCAGAAGCCCCCAGAAGTTGGGCTGCAAGGCACAGAAGGGCTGGATTTGCATCATTTTGCAGGGTTTTGGGGTGTAAAACATTGATCTGGGGGAAACCTGTAAAAGGCCATGGGCTGGTTATGTGTGATAAAGGCTCACAGACAGGCTGAGGAGTTCGTTGTGATTTCTGACATGGAAGCTCAACTGGGCAGCAGCTAAAAGCCATTTGCAGCCTCCCCTCACTGCCCATGCCAGCAGCAAAGTTCTAGAAATAGAAAACCCCACACTGCACTAATTAGGTCACCCAATTAAGGCAGCTTAATTGCCTCACAGAGACACAGCGTTCAGCTGTGTCCTGACTAACCTTCTTTTTTGGAAGCTGGGCTTTGAGCTCCCAAAAAAGCCAGCCCTGTTCAGCTCAGGTGCTGGGAAGGGGCAGGCTTTTTTGGGAGGGTGTTCAGGGAAACTGAACGATGTAGCTGAAGATCCCTCAAGCTTTGGGATCCAGACACAGAGCTGTTACTATTTAAAGCACTAAATAGGATCTGGAGGGGCTTAGGGGAGCAAACCAGCCCTCCTTGGCATCGTGCTTTGCCCCAGGTGAAAGTAATTATTTTCATTCTCCAGGTAAGTGTACAAAAGCAGGGTAATGCAGCTGAATAGGGTTTTTTTTTTCTTCTTTTCCCCCTCCCACTGAGTGGATTATGGAAGAGAAGTAATTATGGTGTGTGTGCTGTGTTGTATTTTGAGAGCACAGATGAAGACAAGCGATTGTAAGCAATGGGCTGAGGCTTGCTAGGAGCTGTCTGATAGTCCGCAGAATTGGTGCCTGTCTCCCTTGGTAGGTGTAAAATCTATTTTGGGGGGTGTAGCAGGCAAAGGATGAAGCTGTAGTGGCACAGCAGAGGACTCTGGCTGCAGTGTGGGGAGAGGCAGAGCTACAGAGGGGACAGCCAGGCTGTATCTGTCTTCCTTGCAACACTGAGCCCACCTGCCCAAATTAGGTGAGGATTCTGAACAAATCTGTCTGGCACTTTAAAACTTAAGTTCATTTTCATTTCAAGCAGTAAAATATAAAATATCAAGCACTTTGAAATATTTTCCTAAGGATTGAAAGCATTTAGATGTGTAATTTTAGATTATTCATGATGTCTGTATTTTTTTGTTTATGGGCAGTGGAAAAATACAGATCACAGAGATTGAATTAGGGCTGGTTTGCTTTTGCTGTGCTCCCCTTAAGGGCCAGCTGAAAGTGTATGTGCCCTCCCTCTCTGTCATCACCCTGCTGCCATGCGGGGGACCCCTTCCCATGCAAAGCCAAAGTGTTTGGCTCAGAGATTTTGAGTACAAAGCCAAGGACGCCTTGGAGTGGCTCAAGATGACCTTCCTTTGGCAGCCAAGGTTTTCCTTCACACCTGCATCCCTATTGAGACACTTCACCCCAGAACTCACCCAAATTATTCCCTCTGCTAAAGTCAGGCAAGCACGGCAGAGTCTCAGCTATCATCAGTAAATATCTGTCAGAAAAAGCTGAGTTGCTCCTGCAGTGGGGTTCATTGGGGCTTGCTTAGTCCCTGCAATCAGGAACTATCCTGTGCAGGCAGGTGATGGGGGCTCAAATCCAATACACTTTGAGGAAATCACTGTAGGGATATATTGGAGTCCTTGGCTGGTGAAAATGACTCTGCAAGGGTGGTTTGGGGAGTGTTGCTCTGCTCCTCTTTTTCCCATTTAGGCAGGATACATGTCGGGGATGCTGGTTCCTGTGGGAGTGGGAATAGCTGGAGCCCTCTTCATCCTGGGAGCACTCTACAGCATTAAGATCATGAATCGCCGGAGGAGAAACGGCTCAAAGAGACACAAAAGGAAGGTATGGAAACTGCCGGGGAAAGGTATGGAAACTGTGAGCCCTTCTGGCTGTAAAGCTAACACAGCCTGGGTAGGGTCTGTGTGAGCTGGAGTGTCCGGGGCACCTCGGTTACAGGATGGGGGCATCTGAATTCTCTTTCTTTTGTTCCTTTTGGCACGTGGATCTCTCTGACGTTTGTTTTCCTCCCCCAGCAGAGGGAATTTAACAGCATGCAGGACCGAGTCATGCTCTTGGCCGACAGCTCTGAAGACGAATTTTGAGTGGAACTGCAGTGCCCTTGGGAGAGCCTGTGACTTTTCAGAGGAGGGAGGGAGGGGAAGAGGGGGAGAAGAAGAACAAGTGACTTTTCTGCTGCTCCCTCGGCTGCCCCGGGCAGGGGTGGTGTCCCCAGCCGAATGACAATGACAATGCTATGCTCTACGTGTGCCACCCGTGATGTTTGTTTTGATACAGTAGTGGAGATCTCACACTCGCCCCCGGCGCCTCATTCAGAGCTGGAGCTGACCCATGTGGATGATTATTTTCCCCCGGTGTACTGTTTTGGTCCTGGCTGGCAGTAATCTAATCATAACAATAGCTCTCACCCATCCCAGGAATGGAAATCTTAACTGTGAATGACTTCTGTCCAACTCATTTTAAATGTTACATTACCTGAGCTAGAGTTTGTTAGTGCTAAGATTAGCTGCTCTGCTTAATTAATGAGTTGTAAGCCTGAACTGTATCCCTGGCTGCCTGAGAAGTGCCCATGTACAGGGTTCTTGGTACAGTTTGAAGCACATTTCTGCCCCCACTCACTCCTTTCTTCCTTCAGCTCTGCTGCACACTGCTTGGAGACACACAGGAATGGCCTCAGCACTTGATTCCACCACAAAATTCCTTGTCCATTTTCAACCAGCACTGTCTGTTACAGCACAATAAATACCAGCGCTCACCTACTGACGGGTGGTCTTGCCTGGATCTCTTGGCTTTTCGTCAGTGTGCGAGGAGGTGAGAGAAGAGGCAGGCCAGAGACTTCCCCAGCTTCTGCCTCCTGCTGGAAGGACACTAGCTCCAGGTTAATCTCTTTGCAAGGCTGTATTCCCATAGGGATGAGAGTTGGAGCCTCTGGTACCCCTTTACCCCACTGGAAAATGCATTTTCAGCACCTGAAAGCTGTGGGAACAACAGCACCTTTGAGGGTTCTGGATGGGTCTTGTCTCACAGAATGGTTTGGGTTGGAAGGGACTTTCAAGGGACCTGGTTCTAACCCCAACACCTTCCACTAGACCAGGTTGCTTCAAGCCTCATCGAGTCTGGCCTGGAAAACTTCCAGGGATGGGGCAGCCACAGATTCCCTGGAAAACTGATCTCCAAACGAGGGAATACAGAAAGGCACTAAAGGTTGGGGAGCAGGTGGCAGTCACTGTTGAGGGATTTGTGGCTGATAGTGGGAAAACAGCAAGAGCTGGAGGGATGTCAGCTATGGGGGGTGAGATGACCACACTGGGAACCCTCGGCTGTAGGGAGAAAGGTGGATTCACAGCACAGATGGATGCAGGGGGTTGTGGAGGTGCCCTGAGGGAGACAGTGCTTGAGGTGTCACAGGCATTGAGCAGGGGAGAATAATGTAGCTTTGCCCAGAAATGCTGTCAAAATAGCCAGGAAAAGGGCTGCACTATTGATCTCTGCTTCCCACTGTGGAATTACTTCAATCTGACATGCAAAACATCCACGTTTCTGAGGTGGGAATCGCTGTTCTGTGGGGAATCATCCTTCCTGCAAGGAACAGTGACTGTTGCCAGAGGAGAACTGATCAGAAATGTAAGGGCAGACCACACACCTGCTGAGATTAAATCCCGCTGAGCCTTTGGAGAAGTGGGAGGGAGGGGCGGGAATTGTTCCCTGTGAAGGTGGACAGGTCTGTCAGATGGTGGGCAAATGTCTTGTGGAAGTGTTAGTAGGATGGCAAGGCAAAGAGGACATTCAGAAGACTCTCCTGAGGTGAGCTCTCTCTTGAGAGGGTCACAGCCTGCTCTGGACATTAAATCATCAGATGTGATGGTCAGGTCTGAGCAACCACTGTCATCAGAGCCCAGGTGCCCTCCTGTGAGCCCGTGACACCCTCTGGGTCACCTGAACAAGGACAGGTGGGACGACCTGGTTCCAAAATGCTGCTCTAATGCTCAGTCTTCCAGTCCAACAGCTGTGTGTGAAACCTCAGTCATTCATCCTGCTGGCTGCATGGGGAGCAGGTTGGGGATACAACATTTGGGGGGGGGTGTGTCTTTATATCCCAATCCCTCCAGGAGAGGCTTCCCCAGACAGGGTCCACAGTGCATCTCCCCCTTTTTGTTCCTGAAACTTCATCCAGGAGGATTTTGCCTTGCAAAAACCAGCAGCTCCACATCTTTACAGGCACTGACTGGCAATACACCATGAAATCCAAAATTAAGGCCTCTTCCTCACATAGTATAGTGGGCACTCCAAGATAAGATGAAGTTTTCCCTCCAGACTGATCTCTCCTAATTTCCTTCTCATTCCTAAGTCTGTTGGAGCTTGGGAGGTGTTAAGAGTCCAGGTGATCATTCCTGGCTGTCTTGCACTATTGGCAATTGGGAAAGAGTCCCTTGGGCTCTTTGGGGATTTATTCCTGTTAAGGCATGGTGGGGACTGCAAAGTGGATTTCTGATAAAATACCTGATAAATCTGACCCTGGTTGGGTCAGTCAGGAGGAGAAGGAGGGATGGCTGAGGAAAGTTGCTGCCTGCTGGTTTAAGTACCCCAGCTCTGGCAGCTCCAGGAGGATCCCTATGGATGGTTTGTCAGTTTGATGGATTGGGAAGGTGGATGGGGAGGCACTGCAGCCTTTTGTTGTGCTAATAAATCCCCAGTTTGGGAAACACGGCCTTTCTGCAGGGGCAATCAGTTTCCCTGTCTCTCTCTCCTCCCTCTCCAGCATAATGAACTTGAGGAATTAAAGGCAACACTGCCAGTCAGAATGATGAAGGTGGGGTTTTATACTACATCTGTAGGGGTCCTCAGAAGCAGAGTTCCCTCAGAGAGGATGTGGCAGGGATGGCTTGGATGCTGGAAGTGGACAAGGAAGGGAGGCCCAGTTTCACATCCAGTTCAGTGTGGGCTCTGCTGGAGACAGGCTTAGGAGTTAGGTGGATTTCCCAAAGGTTTTTCTTGTGATCTGTCTGCACTGCCAGGCCTGACTCTGGCTCTGAAATCCTTCACACGAGAATGGGACCTAGGCAGCTTCACAAGCTGCCCAGCAGTGCAGAGATGCCAACTGATGGCCATTGGGAGTGAAGGTTTCTGTTTCTATTGTGGAAGAGCTGGGTTTGGTCAGCCCTGGAGGGTCCCTCTGTGTTCAGCTTAACCTGGAAGCAAGGTGGACAGTCAGAACCAGCCTTGGCTCAAGGGAAGCTTGGAGCTCAGTGTTTCCTGCAGTGCCCTTGGCATCAGTGCAGTGTCTGCAGGTCCTTACAGCACAGGCACCACTCAGCCCCTTCCCTCCTCATTCAAGACCAACACACTTCGGATTTGGCTCATAAAAGCACTCTCTGCACAGCTCCTGGAGTTTGATTCATTCCCTGTAAGTGCTCAGATGGCAGCAGGGAGGGGGCAGGGCATTCATGTGGGAGCTAAAGCTCCAGTGGCCTAACACTGCTGGTTTAACCTTTACCTCTGCCTTGCCAAACCAGCAGATTGTTTCGGAAGAGGCAAGGCAAGGAGAGCAGCCAAGAAGGGCCCTCCTCATCCTCCTTGCAGTGATCTGCAAGCCCCTGAGTGCTGAGGGTGGTGACATTGGTACGGCAATGTCACTGCAGCAATAACAACTCCTGGACCTGACACAGGATGAGCCACTCACCTCCCTTTTGCATTTTCCTGATAGCACAAACCAGAATTTCACTGTAGGCACTACACAGCAGCTTTGGCATCTCCAGCCCCGTTTCTGGCAGGAAGAACCAGCCTGCCTGGCAGCTCTTGCCCCAATGGAATGCACCTCCACCACACAGCTGCTGATCCCTGGAGGTTTCTCTGAGGCCAGATGTTCACCCTGATGAGGCTTCTCTGGACTGCACTGCTTCCACAGAGCTGTGTGAGCAGTCCTCGTGCTTCCTTGTGGTTTTCTATTTTGGACAGGAACAACTCCTCATCCTGTAACTATGGAATGTAGCACTTTGTTAAATGAAAGCATTTGGGAAATAAAAAGCTGTCCATCATAGCTGACTTTAAGTGCCTCCTTGTCTCCCTGATCTGTGCTTCATTCAGCATCTCAGGCAAAGCTGTGAAGTGATGCTTGGAAGACTTGAGTGTTGTGTTTCTTTCTCCAGGCTGCATGGTCAGTGCAAGGACCTGGTCAAGGCTGGGCTTGCAGGGACTATAGGGGCTATGGGAGCTGTGGGGAACCTCAGCCTGGCATTTTTGGGGGTAGGATTTACCTGGAATTAGGTGTTTGCCATAGGCTGTGATGAGTAACACCCCAAAGTCCCTTGGTTTGCAGTGGCAGCAATGAGCCCCAACAGTGGCATCTCTGTGCACACCAGGACATTTTTTTTCTCTGTTTTGTCCTGTTTCTGATTTGTCTGTGCCCAGATCTTTCAATACCCCAGTAACAGGCTGTCTGCCTGCACTTCTCCCATCTCCCTCCACTAACAAGAACTATTTGTCACTGTGTGTATTTTCTGTAATGGAAAATGGCTTGTTCAAAACAAGAAATTCCTAGGGAAATAGCTGCTTGGGGATTGCATGAACACATTCTTTGCTAATTGGTAGTTGCCAAAAACAATCTGTATATTCATGAAGCTGTTTGCTGCACTGCTGGCTTTTTCCAGTGAAAAAACAAGACCTGCTGAAAGAAGATAAACAATGACAATGGTTTTTTTTCCCCCTAGGTCTGTTTCCTTAGGAAATTACTCTCTGTGATCTCACTGCCTCACTCTGAGCCTCTGTCCATCAGCTGCTCTCCTTCTAATGCCCCTGACTCTGCCAACCAAGCCAGGGGGTTGTGAAAATAGGGGAGAGGCCATAATAATAATAATAATAGTAATAATAGTAATAATAATAATAATAATAATCCCAAACAAGAAAAGTGTGTATGGAGCTGTTCTGAGGCTGCAGAAGTCCTGCATTTTCAGCATTTATATATGGCTTGATGGAGAGGATGAGCTGGATGTCCTGGAAATCGTTGGGGTTCCTGTCCTGTGTAGGTTCCTTGGGCTGTGAACAAAGCACAAGGATGAGTCTGGCACAGGGATCAGCCTATTTCTGCCATGAGCAGGACACTGTGCAGAGCAGCACAAACAGCCCAGCTTGGGGTTGTTTTCGTCAGTGTATTTGGGAAGGACAAAGCAAAGGCATTCCCTGCATGTTCTGGTGGTAAAGGCACACGCCAGGATCTGTGCTCAGGGCCAGGAACAAAAAACCTCCTTTACTTTGAGGCAAATCTCGTCCTCCCCCTGTGAAACCCCCTGCAGATGTGGGGGTCACAAAGGCTGGACCTCATGGGCAGAATTTCAGTGCACAGGGATGTTCACTCTCAGCTTCCCTAAGGCTTACAGAGGTTTCTCCTTTTTTTCCCCAGTGGTGGTGCCATCCCAAGGGAAGGGTTTGGGTCTCAGCCAGCAGCAGGGAGTCAAGAGATGTTCCCTGCAGAAGTGTTTCCTTTCTTAATGACAAGTGCTGGGCACCCAGTGCTCCACATGGTATTTACAACCCAAGTTTTTTCCACCTCCCAGGCACTACAGTTTTTCCTGATTTAATTTAAGGCTTTTTGGCTTAGGTTTTAGTCTGATTTCCTGGTAAAAATCTCTTCCCAGAGCAGTTGCAATGTGTCACAGTCTCCTTCTGTCAAGAAAAAGCTTCTGAGCATTGGCTGAAAGACCACACTCAGCGGAGCCTTGATGTCCAGGCAGGAATATTCATGGGTGAGGGCGAGTTGTTCTCTCAAGTCACAAGGCATAGGACAAGGGGAAATTACTTTATGTTGTACCAGGGGAGGTTCAGGTTGGATATTAGGAAAAATTCCTTCACAAAAAGAGTTGTTAAGCACTGGCACAGCTGCCTCAGGGCAGTGGTGGAGTCCCCATCCCTGGAGGGATTTTAAAGCCATGTGGATATGGCACTTGGGGATATGGGTTAGGGGTGGCAGTGCTGGGGAAATGGTTGGGCTTGATCTCAGAGGTCTTTTCCAACCTTAATCACTCTGTGGTTCTCTGACACTAAAAAGTTGCTGAAGACCTGAGCAGCTCCTGGCAGTGATGGGCTGCAGCTGGGCTGTGGAGGGACATAAATGGAGATTAATGGCAACTTTTGACTGTCCCTTTCCAAAAATATCCCCAGAAAACTCCTGGGTCTTGCACATGGTGCATGAAGAGGAATGTTAACCTCTGTGTTGGGCCAGCTTTTGGGAACAGAGCCGTGCTTTTAATAATTTTCCAAATCTTTAATCCAAAGTGACTGCAAGGGTAAACTACAGTCAATGAGGCTCTTCACTAACGATTTCATTTCATCTGAGGCAGAGAAAATGGAACTGGGCAATAAAAGAGGATGATATCAACAGATTTTTTTTTTTCTTTAATGGAGGGAAAATTTGTAGTCTGTTAAAAAAAATTAAATCCCTGCAAAAAAGTGACTGTACTCATCTAAAAGGAAATTCGGAATTAAATCAAGAGTGTCTCATGTAAATTTAAAGCATCTTCTCTTACACAAGCAAAGTCTCAATAATGAAAACATTTGCCAGGATCACGCTGTAACCTGACCTAGGATTTGCAGTCAAAATGTTTAGATCACTGGATTTAACTGTGCTTTAGATCAAGAAGCCGAAAAATCCTTATTTTAAATAATTTGTCAAGTAGATACTTTTTTCAATTTTAGCTCTTTTCCCAAGGTTCATTCTTGTTGGTCAATATGCCCTTTAAAAGTTATTGATTTGTCTCTGGAAATCATCTGCCCATGGAGTTGTGCTTTATTCTTTCCATAACTTAATCTGCAATTATGGAAGCAATTTCAGGGTTTCTGATTTAATTTTTTTCCCCCGATTATTTATACCTTGCATTTTTAATATTAAAAATAAAATTGCAAGTAACAGTCTTCCATTTCACTGAGTTATTGTATGACATTCCTGTCTGGTTAAATCTCACTTGGATACGGGCTGAAATTTGACTGAAATAGCCAGAAATTGGATTTTTGTTACAAGAGCAGCAGCAGGGCTGCAGAATGGGAGCTGCACTGTTGCGTGAACATCCAGGATGGGTTTGTGGTGACGAAAAAGGTAATTTGGGCACAAGGAGCTGAGGGGGTTGCTGGGGGGAGGTTGTAGTTTGTGAGATTAAATAACACAGCAGCGATGTCAATCCTGCATGCCAGAGGAGTTTGGAGCTGCTCCTCACTTCAGCAGGAGCAGGAGTGAACTGGAAAAAAAAAATTGATATTATATTCAAGACACAACCATGGCCAAGGAGACCTGCATAAAAAATACTGGTCTTGGGTTTAAAATTGAAAGGAGGGAGGTAGTAAAATGCATCATTGAATCCAGGCTGGGATGAGGGAAAGCTGAGCTGTGCTTCAGTGCTGGGCATGTGGAATTTATTTATGGGCAGGAGCGTGCCAGGTCTGCAGCTCCTCTGGACCATTGATTGCATGAGAAATGGTGGCAGAGGTTTGTTGGGTGTTTTGTCCTTGCTAGAAGTGGCAGAAAAAGCTTCCAAGCCACCATGCTTCCCAGGATCTGCCTGTTGGGCAGGAGGTCACTGCCATGGGGCCGTAGGAGAGGGATGCACAGTCCAGGGAAGACTTTCCTCTAGAACTGAAAGTGAAGAATGTGGCTTAATAGCATGAAAAACAAAAGGCTAATCAAGGGATTTGGCTGCATGCAAGCTGTACAGCATTTATTTAAAATAAGTATTTAATTGGATATTTGTTTTGTTGTCAGTATGCTGGGCTTAAAAATATACAACTATTACCCTGAAACATCTAAGTGTGGAAAGGAGAGGAGGATGTGAAAATACTGAGACAGAAGATATATGGGGAGATTTTTTTTTTTAATAGCAGAGTACAGACTTTGAGGAGACAGGAAACAGGATAAACATAATTTCACATTTACCTTATAACAAAGCAAAGTGCTGTGAGCCACCCCAGGGCTTGTGGTGCTGAATAGCACCCACATTATTAGAATCTGCTCAAGACTCTTGTAGATCACCCAGCCTGACAGAAACCTGGAGCTAAAATCTCAGTGTGGATTGCTTGTGAGCTTCCCTGCCATGGCAAATCCCAAGCCCTGACACTGGTGCTCATGAGAAAACCAGTTTGGGAATTTTCTGTGGAAGAGCGATGTCAGCTGACACTACGGAAATAAAATGTTAGTGTGGTTTTATGCATTGAGCATTGAATCTGAACAATGGTGAAGTGAAGGAAAGGCTCTTGCTTACCTGGTTGTTCTTGAGGTTACAAACCCATGGCCACTGCTTGTAAGACAAAATTGAAGCAATATATGTAATTTTGGGTCCAGTCAGCACAAATGAGTGTATAAGACATCAAAAACTGATGCAGTGGAGAAGGGAAGTGGTGCAGTGATCAGCCTGGATTTAGCAGGTAAACCTGAGCACTGGGAATGCTGCAGATTAATTAAAATCTGCATCCAGCAAACCCAGGGACATTGCCATGGAGCTGGCTGGAGCTGCCACATTTCAGGCAGTGATGGAAACATTTACATGGCCAGGTAAGTACAAGAGGCACTGTAAGTGTGAAGTATCTGGGCAGGGACACCTTCCAAAAATTCATTTTAAGTTGATTTGAGAGATGGGGATGGCATGCCCTGGACAGATAAAAGTACCTGACAGAGATTTGGCCATGGCTGAGCATCCTGAAAGGTCTTGTGCTATTTGGGAGGAGGGAAACTTGTTTCAGGAGACAAAAGGGATGTCTCTGCTCCCAGGAGAGCAGCAGGGCATGAGATGCCAAGCCCTGACTGGGATGTAGAGACTGAAGGTCCCATGCCACAAGATTTCTAGGTGATCCACTACCAAATTAATTCAATCAGCCTTGGTTTTTCCTTTTTTAAGGGGGCAAATGGCTCCCCTGACATGCTCACATCCCATGTCACATGCCCACGTGCCCACGACAGAGACACCTCTGCAGGGTGTTTTTCCTAAATGGAAGTGCAGTGCTGGAAGACAAAAACGTTTTTCTCTGCAGTTTGTTTATTGAAGTGACTAAAGACCAAACTGAGCACAGATTAATTTTATTTTTTCCTGAAGCAAACAGCCAGCTCATCACAGAGTGGGCGAGGTGCAAAAGGCAGCACCTTCAGCCCCACACCTTCCTACTGCGCTTCCTCCTCTGGAGGGAGCTGAAGAAACAGCTGAGACCTAGGCACAGCAGAGCCCACGATCATTTCTCCAAGTCCTTTTGCCCATTTGCCCCCACCCTGCAGATCATTTAGCTTGAAGAAAGCAATTTTTTTGCCTTTGATACTGAGAGCGGGGAGAGGGGTAATTGGAGCCTGGGAGGCTCAGGAGCTATTGAGCCATCTCAGCCCTCACAGGTCTCTGATGTGCTGTAAATGCAGAGAGGAGTTACAATTACTACCCATTACTTGCCCTGGATGATGATTTATCTTGTAGCCACATGAAACCAAAATCTCTCTGATCTGGTTCTTTTTTTCCCCTCTCTGCACCTGATCAGGATGTGTCATATTTCAGATTAAAGGGGTTTTCTCTGCCAGTGCTGAAGGAAAGCCTGTGTGTGACGTTCAATTATTCTGTCCTTTAAAATAACATCCCCAGTATGAAGGGAGTTGTTGCCGTGCTGGTGTCCTGAGAAACTGGATGCTGCAGTGGATACCCGGAGCATCTTGTGAAGGACCACAGAACAAATGGTTTGGTGGATCTTCTTTAAGCTCCTTTGGATGGGGAATGATGATTCATTTGTTGAGGAGTGACCTGGAATGCAGGAAATGAGGCTCAAGTTTCTTCTGTTGCTGCAGATGCAACAGGAAAATGAGTTACAGGCAGGACAACAAATCTGGTGGCTGCCATGGGACACATGGCCTTTGGGATGCCAGAGTGTGGGAAATATCACAAGAGGTCAGAACCCTTCACTATGCCTTCGCTGTGTGCTCTGGTCAATAACTGGCACTTCAGGATGAGATCTGGGGAGTCCTGATGGATAAAGGGAACTAAATGGGGAGCTTCTGCCTTATTCTAGGATTGGTTTTATTTTTACTCAGGTGACTCCTTAAGAGCTGGGTCCTGAATTGCTTCTTGGGAACAGGCAGCAGTCTCTACTGCATGTCATCTCAGCCCTGTAATAGCATTATACCTCTGGAAATAGCCACGATGTTCTAAACATGACATTTTCCCTTCTTTTCATGGAGTATAATAGCACATCACAGGCGTGGGCTGCATGAGAAACCCTCCTGGCAAGCGGCAGTGCCACTGATGGGGAGGATCGTGCCTGTGATGTCTCTTTGTCTGCTGCTCCCCTCCAACTCCTCTCTATTAACAGATGCTTTTCAAGGCAAAGAGAGAGGCTGTGCACAACCCGAACTCCCACCGCTTCAAGGCAAATCAGGCCCTTTTCTTTCAGCAGCTTGTTGGAAGTGCAAGTCACAGACTTGCCAAGTCTCACACACAGAGCAGGGAGAGCTGATCTGCCTCTTGCTTCTCCTCCTGGCTCATCCAGCATCCCTCACTCCAGCGCAGATTCAGCTGATTTGGGATCCACGGCGGTGTCGAGGCAGAGGGGAGGTGGTGGCCTGGGGGGTTCCCTTCATGGAACAGTTTTAGGTGGTGACATGGTGTCATAAAATCACAAATCATAGAATGGTTTGGGTTGAAAGGCACCTTAAAGCTCATCCAGTTCCACCTCCCTGCCATGGGCAGGAACACCTTGTACTATCCCAGGTTGCTTCAAGGCCCATCCAAGCTGGCCTGGAACACTTCCAGGCGTGGGTCAGCCACAACTTTTCTGGGCAAGAAAATAATGGTTTCTGCTCTAAAGATGCTTGAGATGATCCGTAGGACCAGATGTAAGAGAGGGGAAAGAAAGGTCCCAGGAAAAAATAGGGATGTTGGTCCAGCATGGGTTTTACATGTTACCACAGGAGAGCTTCAGCCATGGGCCTGGAGAGCTTTGGTGTCACTGAAGCTGTGAGTGCTGTTTGTGTTTCAGGGCACAGAAAATGCCCTGGACCCGAACATGGATCAGAAGATGCTGCTGAGGAGCAACTTGTCTCAATCAGAAATGCTCTGCTGCTCTCCTGAAGAACAGAAAGCAAAATCTCTCTGATCTCTCATTTGGGATGGGGATGTTGCAGCAGGATGTCACCAAATGCTGTCATGGCCACAGGGCCTGTTCACAGTGTCTTTGCAGCCCATCTGTCAATTTGTGGTGGCTCCTGGTGAGGCTGGGGACTGAACCATTGTCTCAATGCTCTATTTAAAAGCACAGAGTCCTTTCAAAAATAGTAATGGCTGCAAATGCAATAATTTGCTGGTTACAGACAAGAAGAGGTACCTAACTGCCCATTAAGGACATGATGTCCACCAGTAGCTCTGGAGTCCATAGATCAAATGCTGCTGTGACCTGCTCTGCTGTGACAGCTGAGCATTTCCCTGAGAGCATGCACATTATGTTTTTTAAAATAGATATGGCTGTGCCTGCTCAGAAGGCAACAGGATTTTTTTTTTTTTCTGCTCTTAAAAACTTGCCAAGTGCCAAGGGAGTCATCACTAGCTCTGAGCAGCAGCACAGCCTTTCTCTGAAGAGATTAAGCAGCAATGTTTCATGACTTTATTTAGCTGTATTTATGAAAGACCTTTGCAGAGAACAGGATCCACCCTGGGAGCATCTTTATCACTCTCATATCACCTGCACATCTTCCAGGATTTGGTTTCTCCCCAGAATGGAGGAGCCTCTCCAGCGCTGGCAGCTAATGAGTGTCTGCTGGAGCACCCTCATAGACCCTCCACTCCTGGGCATTTGGATTAGGGAATTACTTGGGTAAGATATAAACCTTCAGCCAACCTGAGAGCTTGTAGATTCTTCCCTTGATCTACTGCCAGCTCTTGGATTGAGTGGTGGAGGCAGGGGGAAAAGTGGTAAAAAAAAAAGAAAGACAGGGTTTGATTCTACTTAAAGGAAGCAAGCTCATGCCACCCTGAGCAGTGTAAATGAGGAGACAAAAGGGTCTACTCAAGTCCTTGGAGTGATTCAACAGGACAATTCAGACTAATAAGGGCTACTCTGGGCTGTCCTGGAGGATGCTCTGCATTATCTTCACTGGTGCCATTTGTCCTGTGGATTGTAAAATATATTTCTTACTCAAGGTCTGTGCTTCTCTCTACTGCTCTCACCACTGGTCTGTGCCACACTTCTGGTACTGGGAGGGCTTTTTGGGGGGCCCCTGTGGACTCTGGTTTGGAGCACCAACAACCCCTGCTCTCTGAGAGCTCAGTCAATATGTGTGTTTTCCAAATGCCACGGGAATAGAAATTCTTTCCCCCCCACCCTAGAGAGCAACTGGTGCAGGTTTTCCCCCTAAATAACGCCTTGGAAAACCAATGGTTAGAGAGCTGTGGCAAATTTCTTTCTTTTTTTTTTTTTTTTTCTTTCTGGGTGAATGCTGAGCAGACCTAGAGAGGAAACTGCGGGATGTGAGCCTTTGATCGGTATTTCCAAAGGAAACACAGTGCTGGGATCAAAACATCCCCAGCAAAAACTTTCACTCCTGCTCCTCAGATCCTCATCCCACAGCTCTCCCAGGTTACCCAGCCTGCTGGGTGACCAATTCCAGCTCCCCTCTGGAATTGCCTTGGCTGGAGAATGGAGTTTAAAATGCTCCCAGCTGTGGGAATTTCACTGTAGCACTTTCCCTGATTTATGAATGGAGATGGATGTGAAAATAAGCCCAAACCTCCTCTCCAAGACCATTTTCATCACATCCTGGGCAGCATCAGACCCTTTTCCAGTCCCTGGCCAGAGTGAGGATCAGCTGGGAAGATGAGGAACTGGGAAGCTGCCAGGGAGAAAGAAGGCAGAGTTGGCCTTGGCCAATACTTGATCTCTCAAGTGCTTCTGGAGTTTTCCAGACCCTGGGTTGTAACAAATCTCCTCACTCTTGTGTGAATTCCTAGTAACAGCAGTTTCTCCATGTTTCTTTGGGGCAAAGGAACCAGTGCAGGCTGGGGCTGCACATTCCTGGAGAGCTCTGGAAGAGCAAGGTCAACTTAGGAATGGTCACAGAGCCTCAGGATCTTTTGGAAGTTGAGATTTCCACTTACAGACACTTCTGACTCCCTGGGATAAAGTAGTCTTGAACAGAAGGAACAGAGCATTATCTTTTCTATGGGAACATATGAAAAAAAAATCAGTTCAGCTGGGATTGTGAGGGGTTGAGCTGGCAGGAGCAGCAGAGGACTCAGGTCAGAGCTCTGTCAGTGCTGAGCACCATCCATGGTGAGAGAAACAAATTGATCTGTGGTTGTGAGGGCAGATAAAGCAGGGAGCTGCACTTTGAGGTCACCTCCCACGGCTGAAGGTGTTAGGCCTTCTTATAGGGCCGAGACAAGGTGAGTTTCTCTGTCCTGTGAAGGGAATCTGTGGAGAACAAAAAGCTGCTGAGTGAACGTGTTGCAATTTCAAATCACCACTGTGGAGCCCAAACTGGATTATCAGGGTGAAACAGAGCAGGTAGCAATTTTTTTTCACAGGATTGATTTCTGTAAGCTGCAATCTTATTTTTGCAATCTCATATTTTTTTTCTTTAGAATGACTGGAGATGTATCTTCTCTCCTGCTGGGATTTCACCATAAAAACTTCACCAAGTTTGTGGCATTACTCATGATTACTTCAGGTGAGGCAAAAGGAGAGGTGGCTGCAGCATTACCAACACATTTCCATTAAGCAACCTTAGGCCTCCAGTTGTTCATAATCAGAAGCAAAGCATTATCCACATTTTTGAGGTGGAGAAAGTGTGTTACATTTTGGTGAAAACCTTCTCAAAGTCTATTTGCAGAGGTGGAAACAGTCCAATGGGTTTGCAAAAACACTGCAACCGTTCAAGGACCAAGAATATCCAAATGTGAAATTAAATCACTAGTGTGAAGAACTGAAATTTAAGGAGTCATAGCAGTAAAAATCAATCAAGGATCAGCTTTATTCATATAGTAACCGGAACAGGCATAAAATTGCAAACAGGTTCTTAGAAATGTTGTCCAGGGGTGGTTACATGCTGTGATGATTGATGGGTTGAATTCTTAATACTCCCTTTGGGTTTACTATAAGCTGCTCACACTTATTATAGATCTACTATATTTAATTTTGTTACCAAGTTAATTGTATTTTCCCTAAGAGCTCCAGCAGCCTGCTGTGTATTTCTGTGTCTTTGCCAATGAACTGCTCCACTTATTGGCTAATAACTGACTGTAAGAATTTTTCTTTATAAATGCAGTCTCCTTAAATGTTTCTGGTAACGTGGTCTGCATAAGTATTCTTCTGGCTTCTCTTTCAGTTTGCTTTGCTCTGAGCACAGCAATACTTTGAGCTACTTAAAGGTTTAGTGCCCCTTTGTCATATTTACTATCAGGATCTGAACTGCAAATAGAAAAATGACTGGTTTGTAAAAGCCACTCTAATTGCTCCCAAATCTCCCTTAGTGCAAGTGAATCTTGAAACAAAGGCTTAGAAAGACTGCTTTTGTCAAACTGTGCAGTGTAGCTTGGAAATATTAGGGAAATAGCCAGGGAAGCAAGGAAAAACAGCCTTTCAGTACCTAAAGGGGCTATGAGAGAGCTGAAGAGGGACTTTTGACAAGGATCCTTCTGGATCTGGCCTAGAGATCCAGGGGTTCATCCTTTCTTCACATCCCCTGTCCATGTAACCTCACCCTTTTCTGCCCAGGCTGCTGGAGTGGGTAATTAGATCTGAAATGAAAACCTATACTGGATATAAATCATCCTCTGCAAACCCACAAGGTACTTACAAAGGAGAATAAATTTTTAAGGGAGTCTATAAACTTAGGTTTATGTCCTGTTTTGGGCTGGGATAATTTCTTCTTAGTCCCTGGCTCTGCTTTGGATTCAGTAGGAGAATGCAAGGTTGAATTCTTTACTTTATCATGGTGATAGTAACTGTCCCTCTGGGAGAATCACTTTGATATCCTCCATCAGGAGCAATCTCAGGGAGACAGGAGATCACACTGAGGACATGCACGAGCTCTGGCAGCCTGGGAGGCTGAACTTGCAAACAGTTGGACAAAGTTCTCTGGCCCCTGCCATGCACTATTAATGCATCTTTTGTTTCACAGCTGAGGAAGCCTCAGGCAAGAAGAATTGAAATTTGGCCTAAAGTCACACTGGCAGACAGACACTTCCCATGAGTCAAAAATCATGGAAATTATTGTGATGTTTTCCAAGACTTTGGAATTTTTTTTTGTTTGTTTGTTTAATCTTCCTTAAAGTACCAGTTAGGACATGATGCTGAATGACATCTATTCAGGGTGTCACCAAGGATCCTTCCCTCAGGGTGGTTAAAAATGCAAAGGAAATGGTAAGTAAAGGCTCTTTAGATACTAATGAAATGGTAAAATGCAAGATGACATTCAAAGGTAGTATATACAGAGGAATATATTCTTACAAAGCATTCATAAAGAGAAGCTATAGGTTGGCTGCTACAATTCAGAAAAGAAATCTTAAAAGCTGTGGCAATACTTCTAGAGGTGCTCAGAAAATGAAAACAACATGGGAGGGATATTAGTAAGGGCAGATAACAAATCAAAAACCATCGCTTGGCTTTTTCTGCACATCCACAGTGTGTCTGCATTAGGTTGTGTGCAGTGCTGCTCCCTCAGCTCCGAAAGGACATCTCAGATAAAACAAACTGGAGAAAGGCACAGTAAAGGACATCAGAGATGGCCAAAGATATGGAATGACTTCTGTATGAGGAAAAGGGAAGTAAATATGACCCTTCAGCCTGGAACAGAGATTAAAAAGGAGAGAATTTGATGGAGTCATGTAAAAGCAGCAGGAGCATGGAAAAGGTTTAAGGGAGCAGTTCAACACTGTTTCTCAGAATGAAGAGACAAAGGGGCACCATCAAGTGATTAAGTGGGAGGTTTTAAAGAAGCAAAATGAATTTCCTTACACAATATGCATTTTAATGTGATGAACTTCTTGTTGTAAGACTGTGTTTGTAGAAATACCTACAGACATTCAGAAAAATTAAGGAAGAAAAGTCTTTTTATATGCAGCTTTGTAATCACAGAAAAACATCTTCTTGCCACCCGTCTGAAGCATTTGAATTAGGATGGGATGAAGCACCCTATGGAACTGGTTATCTTCCTCCATTAATTGCAGCAGGAATGCAAAGGTTCAGTTTAGACTTAACAAGGATGCTTGGAACAGCTAAAGGAAGGTGTCATAATTCTTCCCACCCCTTCTGACAAGTTCTCCTTGGAACTGATTTGCACAAGGCTTGTAGGAAGATAAATCCTTTCAGGTACAAGGTGAGGAGCCCAGCTTGTGATCAAGTCAGCAAAAAGCTGGATTCTCTGGCTCAGTGTTGGAAAAGCACAGAAACAGCAGCTGGTGGCCTGGAAAGATAAGAAGCAGATCCAGAAGGGAGCAGAGGAAGGTGGAGGGGTTCAGAGTGGAGATGGCACAGGAGGAGGGACAGCCCAGCCCTCTGGTACACAACTGGCATCGATTGTTGCTGAGAATGAAAAGGAATTGCAAGTGCTGGAAAGCCATGAGTGTTCCCTCAGCTTCCATAGCAATTCTGCAAATTACAGATTCCTCTGGGTTTGGTTTGATGTTCTTGTAATCTCTTAAGTAGCATTTTGAGGCTGCTTTTCAAAGTGGTTGCTTGTATTTCTATTTGGTTTTGTTGCTGTTGTTTTTTAACACAGACACGATGTGTCTTTGCACCACATAATTTTGGTGTGGTGTCCCTCCTGTATCTCATTGAGTGATGCTGTCCCAGAGGTTTTGGTCTCTCAGGCTCTGTTAAGGAGATTAAATTTGCTCCAAGAAAGCAAAACATTTGTTAGTGTTTCACTGCCAGTCAAGGCAACCAAAGCAGGAGGACGGATGATAAGCAAGTTTCTTACTCCTGTGGTCAGTGATTATCAGTGATTTATTTTTGTGAGGTTCGCCCAGACACCAGTAGGCTTGATTTGGGGATGTCTTGAGCTCTCCAAGGTACCCCTGAAGGCACTGAGAACTATGCCTTGAACATAGAAAGTGCTAAACCACAGTTAAGTATCTGGAAAATTGGTACTTTTGTCTCTGCACTGACTTCCCTGTGTGTCAAATGAGGGCTTTCCATGCTAGTGGTACGCTGTGAAGTCTAAAAAGTGATTTTGTTTGCAAAACTCCCAGTTTCTCCTGTGATGAGCATCCCAGAAAAGTCCCAGAGGGAATAATTCATGTTCACTTCAGTGCAGAGGTTTGGTGCTGTGTGGGAAACAGGAGCATGGGAAAATAATGACTTGGTGTCCTGTCTCCACTGTGTCAGCAGCTCCAGGAGGTAAGAGACTTGCAGGAAAAATAGTGTGCAGTAATTTCATGGAATGTGAGCTTGGATTTGGGAGGATAAGTAAAAGCCAGCTTTGAGGTTGTGCTACCTTTTAAACCTTGGAGAGGTGAGAGGGGACGTGTGTGGAAGGAAGGATGGGGATGGCTCTGTGTCCAAAGCCTGGGGGGAGAAGGGGATAAGGAGGAAGAGCCATCCTTCAAACCGAGCATAAATAACTTTATCACAACATGACTTCAACATGAATAACACAGCTTTTGCAAGTGGGCCAGCTGGGGGGGGCTTGTTAGGGCTGCTTCATAACAGGAGTGATTTCACAGGTGGTAAAACCCCACCCATCACAATCCTGGTGGCACAGACAACCTAAAGTCTGGTGTTTCTGAACCTTTTAGTGCTTGGCCATACAACCTTAACCTAAGTAGTCCCTGTTCTTGAAGTAATAAGTTGAGAGTATCAACAGAAGTTTCAGATATTCATGATGTCTCCTTGAAAAAGAAACATTTGATTTATACTACAATTGAATAGCTTACAGGGAGGTCATTTATTAAAAACAAAGGAAAATGACTGAAACTAGTTATTCTTCACACCAAATGATAGGAAGTGGTTACTACTTTTTTGAATTTCAAGAGTGTAATAGTCACAGTCTTGAGTTTAGTGTATTCATTTCTGTTGGAGATTATACAAGCAAATGTGTCACCTCCATGTTACACTTGAAATAGAAAGCCAGCACTGCCCTGGCTGTCACAGGAAGTTTCCTGCCCTAGAGCATAACTTCTGCCAAGTATCATATTAAAAAAAAAAATAAAATAAAATTTAAAAAACCTTCTACAAGAACCAGTGCTTTGTGGTACCCTTTCACATAGATCTCAGTGCCACCCCAAATACCATTTTTGTCATTGAAAAATGATGCTGCCAGCAGTGTTGGGTATGAATTGAACATTTTTTCTTCCCAAGTAAAGAAAGTCTGGAGATTTTTGTAAAGATAAAGATTCACATATGGCAAGAGGGAGCAGAAAATGAATCACTTCCAGACACTGAAAACACTGTTCATGGTAAGTTGCATTACTCTGGAAAACAGCAAGAAGTGTTACAATTTAAAAGTAATATATTTAGCTAAAAACAGTAACAGCTGGCTCTGTTCTTGATGAAAGGTTTCATAATTTATGTGATGAATAGCAATCAGTTTGGATGTTTTCTGGATATTTCAACATGACAGCTCACTCTGGCTGCAGAATAGGTTGGTCTGTGCTGGTATTTGACAAGCCCTGTTAGAAACACAAGCCAAACTCTGATCACTGTGAAGACCAAAGATCCCATTTAAATGCTTCAGTGTAATGTGTGTGATCACTAAAGGAAGAACCATATTGCCATTTTCCTCCTGGCAATTTCAATTTAAAAAAACACATGTGGCATTTGGCAAACATGGGATAAGGGGCTTTGTTATAAATAAGAATATCAGATGGAAAGGTTGCCCAGGACTTGTTGGCAGCCGGGAAAGCTCCCTAAATAAAATATCAGTAAGAAGGAGAAAATGAGAAATGACTTATACTGGGATCCTACCTCTGAGGGCTGAAGCACAGAAAAGCACCAAGCAGCAGACTAGGAGATCTTGAAGGAAGAAGTTTTTAAACGCTTATGAAAGCAGGAACAAATCCCACCAGAAAAGTTTGGGTAGCAGTAGGTACTCTGTGGACACAGAAATAAATCTCCAAATAGAAGAGCTCATGCAGAAATTTCAGAGAGAGCCATAAAATATTCCGGGAAAAAAAACTGGATTTCATCAGAAAACTATTCACAAAGGAGATCTGTTGCCCCTCTCAAGCTTTCTCCTTGGACACAGAGATAGATCTCCAAAGAGCAGAGCCAGGTCAGGTGTTGGAAAACAGCGCTGGAACAGCTTTGTCTTTGGTACAAGGTAACGGCTGAAAAGTTGTACCAGCAGAGGGAGCGGGACACCAGATTTCTTTTTCTACACAAGAGTCTAATCCAAAGAGTTTCCAGAGAGAAAACAGATTCAAAAATGCACGTTTTACCCACTGATTCTTTAAAGAAAAGGTCAGTTGATGTAGGTTTTCTCCCATGGCTGTGAAGTAGCTGCAGAGGCAGAAGAATAAAGTCTCCAAATCTGCTTTGCATAATTGTAAAGGAAATTAAGAAAAAGCTCATGATTTATTTTTTTAGGGTTTCTGTCAGACTCTTCCAGCTTTGTTTCTAATGTCCATCATGGAACATCTCAGATTGGAAGCAGATGAAATTCAGGAATGAATTCTCTGGGCAATGGGGACGCAGCATGTGATGAGACTTGGATAAGGACACTGGGTCAAGTTCCTGGGGTTCTTTGGGGGAAGGGAACTGGGCTCCTTTGGCAGGGACTTTGGGAGTGATGCACTGCTGCTGCTGGGGCTACATATGGAGCACCAGCAGCAGGTCACAAGTCCTACATGTCCACTTGTGAGGCAAGAAGAGAGTTGTCAACGCTGGGCTGCAAACCTGGCATGAGGGGTGCAGCCGGATCTGTCACATGGCAATTTTGCAAAAACGTGACAAACCCGACTGGAACACATCCAGGCAATCTAAACTCATGAGGTTCTTCTGCAGAGGGGTCAGGGATGTCAGAGCTGCTTGGCAATATGACAGAGCCAGCAGGCTGAGGCTGGGCAGTGAGGGCTGATTGTGATCTGCTTGACTTAGCCCAGCACGGCAAACAGATGGAAAGCAAAGGATAAAAATCAACCTCACCTCCACAGACAGTTCACGGCATAAAAACCTCATTCCCAAGAGCAAAAAGGCTCAGCTTGCAGCTATGCTGCTCCAAAGGGTGATGTACCATCCTCCTGAGGCTGACAGGGAAAGCAGAGCACAGCTAAAGGCACCATCGACAGCCTGGGAGCCTCTCTTTCTCCACATTCACCTTCCTGACTGACCTGCATGTTTTGAAAGGAGAGCTGCACACACACACAGACTAATCCGAATGCTTGCCCCCAGCCTCTGTTGAGTTTTTCTGCCCCTCCCATTCCAGGTACAATTTGGGTAATTCAGAACATGCAATCACCAAACCCAGCCTTGGGATACAGCAACAGCCTGCTCTTGTGCCTCCTGGAAGTGATTCAGGATGAGACATCCCAGCCTTCAGAAGCACAAGGATGATGTTTTTTCCCCAAGCCAAGTCACTCAGGTATTTAGTGGTGACACTGAGGGCTTCATTCACACAAAACTTCAGAGCAGTTTTGGATGTGCTCTGATTCAGTCTCAGACATCAGAAGGAGCTGAACCTCCATCCTTCTACAGGATGATCTAAATAAAAAGGACTGTGAAGGGCAGGGGACAGAACTCACTTTATTGCTGCGGCCAAGTCACATCACTTGTTTTAATCTCCATGTTTTGAGAGTGGGTGTGGAGAGACCACTTTCTCCAACCGCTCTTTCTCCAATACTACAAAAGGAAGGAGGCAGAAGAGGAGATCTTTCATCTTGGCTTCACTGTTCAGAGTGTGGAGAAGCCTGAAGGAATTGATCTGATGTAGACAAGGAGAAGGGTGGGAAGGAAAAGCTGAGGATAATACCTTACATGTCACTGGGAATTTTGAGGACCTTTAGAACAGATGTGAAGACACCAACACCTTTGCAGTGATGTGAGATGATCAGGCCATAGCCCATCAGCATTCTCCTGTGTAAACAGATAGAAAATCTCTGCCACCAGGAGGTGGTAGAGATTTTTGAGCTTTTCATGCTACTTTTCATGAACTCCTTATCTCCTCAAAACACCATCTGGGAAACTTCATAGGTGCAGACTTATCAAAAGAGTCCGTTTATCATATGCAAAAAAGCTGCCTTGCAAAAGTGCCCAATAGTGCAGATTTCTTGTGTGTGATACATTGTGGGTCCTGCTGATGTCAAAAGCCGTCGAAAAACACCACAGACAATCTCAGAAGAGATTTCTGACACCAGATCATGAGCTCAGTATTGTCCTGACCACCAGCCACCCAGACACTTCCATGTCAGTGCCTCTGCCTCATCACTTCCAGCCTCTAGATCCAGGGGCAGGGATAAATACACAAAATCTTACCAGGTGCTCAAGAAACTGGTGTGGGTCTCATCCTAGCTGAGTGCTGAGCCACAGCATAGAACTCCACTTCCAAAGACTTCAGAAATCAAGTCCTGGTTTGAATGGGAAAGGCAGGAAAGCACTTCATTGGAAATACCAGCACAGATTTATCACAAAAAATACTCCATGTCCTGTACAAATAATGATTTCATTTTCCTATCCCTACCACTGCAGTCACACTGGGATCTGGAAGTCCAGCAGACTTTGTCAGCCTGAATTCTCACTACTTCCAAGAAAGATCTGCTGGTACATGTGGTCACAGCTGTACTGAAAAGAGCAGAAGAATTTTGTTGTGCTGGTTTATCATTCTCAGACCCTGCTGAAGAACTGGGAGTTGAAAAAGTAGAGCAAGGGATATTGCTGTGCATCTCTAGCTGCTAAAGGGAAAGGCAAAAACATGATCAGTACTTTGTAAAAACAGGTCTCAGCCCATTTGAAGTGCAGAGCAGATGCAGAACACAGTGGCCATGTGCTATTTGCATTTATATGGAGTTCTGTAACTGTTAGTCTTATTTTGTCATTGAGACTGAGCAGTCTTGGATGATCCTGAGGGAGCAAATACCTGCAGCAACCAGCTGCTATTTCAACTGAGTCTCTTCTCTGATTCTCTCCCTTTGAAACAGGCATCAATATATTGACAGTGCTACTGCTAAATAAATGTTTCCAGGAAATGTTTGAGTGTGGGCTCAGAGGAATAACTATGTCCCCTTGCTATTTGCAAACAAAAATGATGAATGCCCTGAAAGCTCATTTCTTGCTGCCTTTAGTTAGAATGAATGCACTGGGCTGGGGGCTTTCATTTTTATACAGCATGGGGGCAATTATTTGCCCCCCTGATTCCTGGTGTCCCAGAGCATGGATACATCCATACAAACTGCTTTGGAACGTGCAGACTGCTCTGGCAGCTTTCTCCTCCATCCTTAATGCCTTCTTTGTGTCATGGTTTCAGAAAGAATTGATTGTTTCTTGTTCTGCCTCCCATCAATGAAATCAACTGGCATTAAAAAAGCTGCCTTGCTCATTGCCAAATCGAATCCTTTTAATATCTGGTGATGCTCTGAAATATGCTGGAACTGGGTCTCAAATTTTGGTCCAAGCTGGAATCTCCCCAGTGTTCAAACAGAGGGAGGAAAAGCTCTTAAAACTGAGCTGCCAACTTGAGGCATCTTTACACTAAATAATTCCATATTGTCAATGAGTCCTTTCGACCCTGAGCCCATCCTTCATTCCTGGTGTGCATGAGGCAGATTAAGCAAGAACTGGCTTTGCTCCAGTGACTTTCATGGTGCCACTTCAAAGGACAATTAACGGAACTTCAAACACTACAGATTTTCTTTTCCCTATCTATGGGTCCAGCTTCTTCATGTTTATGCTGGTTTTACACCAGTGTGACTTGTCTGAAAGGGGAACTGGATATATAACACACAGAATAATTTTCTCCAAATGACAGGAGAGAAGTCCTCTTGGCTGTGACTTTTTAAAGGTTCTTGCTAAGGTATAATCCAAGCCAAAATGACACATTCTTGTTTAAAAAAAACAGTGTGTTGGAAGAATGAAAACGGCTAATTTGGAATGATCAACTTGTAATTAATTTTTCCCTTAAAACTCTCACTAGGCATTAAACAGTCCTCTCTGTGTGGGTCCTTTTTTCCCCTTTTCACACATTCACAGGCTCACAGGTAAGCTGTATGACAGACCAAAGCTGCCTGTTGTTTTTTCTTTTCTCTCTCAATCCTTGTAACAACACAGGGCAGAACCTCCTCAAAGAGATGAGATGACAGGATTGGCAGCAACCTCAGCTCATGGTGAAAAAATCTCCCCTTTCTCTCACCTCAGGTGGACTGGGGAGGCACGTGGAGGATGGTGGAGTAGAGAATGAGAAGGACATGGAATTGGCATGGGAAAGAGGAGAACTGGGCTGTGTTCCTCAAACCTGTGGTTGATCTGTTAAGGGATCTCAGGCAATCACTTCAACTCTAAACATTTTTTTGCCACCATTCTTGCCCTGCATCTTTCTCTAAATCCTGAAGTCCTCAGGCTCCGGGGTGACCTTACTGAGGCTTTCAGTACCAGTTTGGATGAGGCTTGGAGCAACCTGGGCTAGTGGAAGATGTCCCTGCCCATGGCAGGGGGTGGAACAAGATGATTTTTAAGTCTTTTCCAACCTAAAGCATTCTCTGATTCTCTGCTGTCCATGACCCTTTGAGCTGTTTGTCCAACATGGAGAGCTCTGAGCTATAAGCACTGGGTCTTTAGGCAATCTTGCAACACAAATAAGGAACTGCAAAGGAGGAAATGATGCCTCTCGACTCACAGAGAACAAACCAGAGGTGATGTGGTCAGAAAATGGGCAGAGGAGGAAAGGTCTGCCTCTTCAGGCTCTGCTCACATGAGGATACTCACGGTTTCATGACAGCCCCATCCAGTGGGATTTGGAAAGCAGCTGTGAAGTACACCCAGACTCTTGTTCCTTTCTATTTGAGGCTGTCTGGGAAAGCTGTGAGCAGCAAAAAAAGACACTGGGACTGTCTGCAGAATCAGCAAGATGATCAGGAGGAGACATTTACATTGTTCTCTCACTTGAGAAGTTATTTTTGCAAACATATGGCCTGGAGTTAAGTGTGGGTTCTTTTTTTTTTTTTTTTTTTTAAACACTGTGGCCAAATTCTGTGGCCAGTAATGGTGTAAGACTCTTTATTTTTCTTTTAGAGAAAGATGCTTATTTGTGAAAACTGGGGAAAATTCACCCTGTACAATAAGCTACAGGTTAAATTGATGCTTTTAAAGCTCCTTTCTGAATCAACCCTCAAATTTTAGTCACGGAATGGTAAATACACAAATCTCTCTGCAAAATCACTTTAGCATATTTATGCAAATAGCAACTTTGATGGCCCTGTTAACTTGAAGAGAGGAAACAAATCCCCATGTGCCCCTCACCATGTGTCTTTTTCTTGGTAATAAATGTAGTTAATACATCTTGCTCAGTGACATTTCCTCTGCACATCTCTAACTCTAACTTGCAAAATGCCCAATTGCAGAGAAAGCAATTTGCTTGATCTTTCTGAAAAGAAAAATAGTCAGCATAGTAAGAATTCAGAAACAATACAGAGCTGCAATTCATTATAAGCTTTCAACAAGACAGAAGGTATCACTGTGCCTCCATTGCACAGAGTGATGTTGGAAGGGAACCGCAGGCAGGAGCAATTTCAAGAATGGCTTTGCTAGTATTATCATCTAGTGATGTTTAAACATGCACAGCATGTCCTTGAAAGCCTAGGGATAAGAGGAGAAGAGGAGATGAAAAATTAAGCCAGAACTAAGGTGTTTGGAAAGCTTGAAGCTCAGCGTTGTTTCTGCGTACATCAGTTTAACCTTCAAATGAACCAGCCATTTCTTTCCTTCTTTTCAAAGTAACACTTTTAAGTCCCAAAATTTGACTTTGAAGCTGAGATCAATGCTGGTAATGTTCTCATAACACCAACTCCCACTGGAGGTGAAATTGGGAAGGGGGGAACTTGTGGTTTGTTCAGAGATTCCACACAACACACCAGGCAAGTGATTTTTGCACCAACTGTGCTTCCCTAAGTAGGACAGAGAATTTCAATCCTGCACAAGAGCTTAGAGCCTCACCTACTGCTACTGACCCAGCACCTCTCAAAGCCAACTAATATCTGGCCTGGGTCTCAGCTGCTCTGTCCCATGGTCTGGGAAATCCTGGAGGGGGTGAGGGCTGCCTCTGGCACTCCACAGATTAGAAGTAAAAGCAAATGTCTTATGTCAATTGGTGTAAATCTGATATGCAGGGGTCTGTGCTTCTGGACAAATACAAAAAGAAATCTCTATATTGAAAAGCATGAAAAGTCACTGATCTTATTTTACACCTAGCTTAAAAGGGGATGGGGAAACTGTGGAATGAGCTGAGTTATTTTGGTTGGTGGTGGTTGATTTATTGCTGATTTGTAACTGCCTTTAGTATTACCCAGCACCAGGGGAAGAAACAAGAAATCAAGATCAAAAGGGTATTTCATATTGCAAGGGCATTTTCATATCTGCATCCACACGCCAGAAAACCTTGATCTTCAAAGCGCTGTACAAACACTAACCAGCTAATGACTCCCTGAGCAAAGCCACAGCAATGGCTATTTTTAATACATCTATTATTTGTTTGTGCTCATAAAAGGCAGTTTTGTGCCATCAGCTTATTTAGCCAAGCACAGAAAGGAGAAAAACGAATGTGAGCAGAGGAAGAAGCAAAGGATATGGAATGTCTTGACTGGGTTCCCCATGTGCCAATTAATTAAAATGACTGGATGGAAAAGGAGTAAGTGAAGGGAAATACGACACAGGCACAAAAACCAAAAACCAAAAACCAAACCAAACCAAAACCCACCAAAACCAAAGCAAATAAACAAACAAAAAAAAGGTGAATTGATTACTGGATACAAATACATCAAATACATTTTAAAGGAAAAAAGGCTGGTTGCTAAATGATCCTTTCAGTCTAGCACAGAGAAGTGTGGCAAGGACCAGTGGCACGAAAAGTCAAGTAATCCAAAGCCTATTTGTTGCCAGAGACAGAATTAGCTTCTGGAATGAGTAACAAAGCCAAATGGTAAATTTGTCACCTCTTTTTTTTTTTTTTTTTCAAATGCAGGCAAGGGTTTTGTGGACATTGTACGGAGAGATGTTAAAGCAGGTGTACAACCTGTCTGGGTAGCTGAGGGTAAATATTCCTTTTCTTCCCTAACTCTTGCATAGTGTGGGATGGCAGAGCTGCCACCACTGAAGCAGCGTTTCCAAGTGACACAGAGAGACACAGGGGCTCCTCTGGATGTGACGAAGGTGTCAGATCAGAGGGCTGGAGCTCCTCTGACATGGGGACAGGCTGGGAGAGCCGGGGCCGTCCAGCCTGGGGACGAGAAGCCTCTGGAAAGACCTCAGAGCCCCTTCCAGGCCTAAAGGGACTCCAGGAGAGCTTGGGAGGGACATTGGAGAAGGGCATGGAGTGGCAGGACAATGGGGAATGGCTTAAAACTGCCAGAGGGCTGGGCTAGATGAGATTATTGGGAAGAAACTCCTGCCTGTGAGGGTGGTGAGGCCCTGGCACAGGGAAGCTGTGGCCGCTCCATCCCTGGAATTGTTCCAGGCCAGGTGGGACGGCGTTTGGAGCAATCTGGGATAGTGGAAGGTGTCCCTGCCCACGGCAGGGGGTGGAACTGGCTGAGCTCTGAGGTATTTCCCAACCCAAACCATTCTATGACATGCACAGCACGGAGTGGTGAAACCTCGTCCCCTCAGAGTCCGAGTTAAGGGACTCTCTCCTTCCTCTGGCACCTGCGTGCAGCCCCTGGGGGTGTCAGATGTGAGGGCCGGAACCTGCAGCACCAGTTCAGGACACCCTCCCGTCCCCTCCCAGCGCCGGGCTGACCCCGCCGAGCCGCGCAGCCCACGGAGGGCTTGAGGCTGACAGCGGCGCTCCTTCACACAGACAGCGACCGAAGCGAGGCGCAAGAGACCCCTGAGCGTGCCGGGGGCCAGGATCCGACCCTGCGCCCCCCATCCCGGCGCACCTGAGGCCCGGCGGAGCCGCTCGCTGCCTTCCCGGCCGTCCCCGGAGGGCGGGGGCCGCGCTGCGGAGCCCGTCCTGCGCCAGGCGGCGGAGGCAGAGCGAGCGCCCCGCCGGCACCGCGAGCTGCGGCGGCCGCGCTCCTCCTCCCCCTGCTCCTCCTGCTGCTCTCCTCCTCTCCTTCCTTCCCCCTCCTCCTGCTCCTGCCGCTGCTCCTGCCCTCCCGGCTGCGCTCGCCGTCCCGCCGGCCGCCCCGCGCGGCTCCTTCCCTCTATGGATGGGAAGGCAGCACCCAACGGCGTGGCCACCATCGAGGACAGGATCCTGCGCATCACCGGCTACTATGGATATTACCCGGGATACTCCAGCCAGAAAAGTAAGGCTCCCTCCCGCCTCTCCCGGCCCTTGAGGGGTGTGTGTGTGTGGGCAGAGCCCTGAGGGTGCCCCTGCCGCCCCCCGAGTGCTGCCCCATCCCTCGGGGTGAGTGTGGGGAGCGCGGGGCGCGGGGTGCCCGCTGTCCCCCGAGGGGACGCGGCGGCTCTGCGGCTGGAGACGGGGGTGGCGGCGCTTGGCCGCGGAACTTCGCGGCTCCGAGCCTCTCAGGGCTGGCGTTTCGGGGTTTATTTTTCATGTTCCACCCTTCCCACCCCCATCCCCGCCGGGGCGCGGGGGGTTTCGCTCTCCGCCTGCCCCGCGCCCGCCGCACCGGGAAAGTTTCGGTCCCGGTGGGTCCCCCCGGGCGGGCGCTCCAGCTCCTGAATTATTCATCTTCATCTCGAAACTAATGAGATTTTTCCAGAAAAGTGAGGGGTTACCGACGATGGGGGGGCTTCCTTCTTGCCGCTTTAATACCAGACACTTGTGGTTTAGGGGATTGGCGTTGGTTTGGGGTCTGTCCTTTTTTTGGTGTGCGTTCTCTTTATTTATTTCCCTTCAACGAAGACGCAGAAAATACAGCAGGTGATCCTTGGAGAAAGTCCCTTTTTTCTTCTTTCTTTTTTTTTTCCCCTTTTGAAGTTTTTAATTAGAAGCAGCGGGTTTCTAGCAGCTGGGAGAGCCTTAGTGGGTTTCTCTGGAATTCTGGCGGTCCCAGCACTCTGTTTGATGGGGAAAGTTTGGCTAATGAAAGAAATGATTCATTTTTACCACTAAGAAAATCGAGTTTATATTGTATTAGTAGTTGCTTTGCAGTTGGCAAAACTATAACATGCCATAGCTTAATGAACAGAAGAGGAATTGAGGTGAAGTGAGGGGCAAAATAAAGGAAAGATAAGGAGCCCACTTGGGTGAAGTGAGCACTAAGGAGCAGACTTTCTTCTGCATATTCCCCTTGGAATATTCTGCTTTCCAGAACAGCCTGTGCGGTACTCTCCAGCTCCAGTGCAATAATAAACCAAAACACAATTAATAAACTGCTAATATATATCAGAAAAATATACCTGTGGGCTTTTTATGATGGAGGAAAACCATGCATTGAAGCCGCCTAATAAATAGGAATTCCTCTGTGTAACACTCAGCTGAAAAATCAAAGTCAAGCCCAAGTCAAGCTGGTTTTATCTAGCTGTTATTTGTGGCACACTAACAGCATGACAGGTGTTATGGGCATTTGTTTGGTGAGGTCAGTTGGTTTTTCTGCAGTCTGAGGAGTTGGGAAGGAGCTCTGAACAATCTGGAGGTGTGGCTGTATGTCAGTCCAGGGACTAGTTAAGTCTGAGCCAGGTGGGACCTGTGTCCCAAATTCTGTAGTGGCTCCAGAGCATCTCTGCAGCGTGATTTACCAGAGAAGGGTGAGGATTCCCGCTTAATAGTTTGTTGCAAGTTTGCTTTGGTGGCAGCATGCAATTTTTCAGTCTGCAGCAATGCTCCCACTCTGTATCAAGTTATAGATCTGAATCCAGTGTCGTAAATCCAAGGGCTCTGTGTGGTGCAGTGGGAATGCCAGGAGAGCACTGCCTGGACAGAGGAAAGCTCTCTAAACCAGGTTCTGCAGATGCTACAAACTGCATCTGCTTAAAAATTAGAAAAAGCATGCCAGGAGTGACCAAGGCTTTCAGAAGTGCTGACTCTTGGGATTTTACTGCAAGTCTCCTGGCCTTTTGTGCCTTTCTGGCTGGGTTCTAAGGCAAAACAAAATGATCAGTAGCTCAGGTTTTGCTGTTTGAAGAAAATAAGCAAAATTTGTGGTTGTCACATTTAAAGAGGAAAATTGCAAGTGTGTAAATCAGAAGTATTCCAGTACTTAAATGCCTTTGGGTAAATGAAAGACATGAACCCCTTCTAAGCTGTGAGTGCTTTTTAAAGCAGTCTCCTAAGTTTTGGAACCATCATCATAATTTCTGGAGTGCTTGCAGTTGGCAGATGACTGCTTTATCCTCATGGCTGTGTGGTTTGCATTTATAAAGTACTTGAATGCTTCTGCAAAGGTGTTTTGGCCTTGCCCAGGATAAAACCAGGCATCCTTCAGGCATCATGAACATACATCCCCTTGGCACTCAGCAAGAGTCACTCCTGGAGATGCTGACTTGGAGTTCTTACCCTGTTCCTGTGTCTTGGCCAAAGTATTGCCTTTGAGTGGTGCTGCTTTGAAGTTCTGTTGACTGACAGTTCTTGTAGTGGCTAATTATTCACACAGATGCAGCACTGTAAACGTGCAAGGTGGGGAGTAGCCCTAAATATTAATGGATTTGATATCTCAGTTTATTTCAGTGAGAGCACGATTTTTGTCACCACTATCCAAACTCAGTTTTAGTTCACGTGGACAGTGCTGGTGGCATGTAGCGTGCTCAGAATTCCAGGTAGGTTGTGTCCATACCCTCCCCAGTGGCAGAGGAGCGCTTTTCCTGTCACATGCCCAAGCCTGTGGCACGTGCAGTCATCTGCTTGTGCTGTCACCTTGCTTCTGCCTGGCTCTGGAGCATGCCTGAGGATGAGCTGTTGTCCCCACGATGGCTTTGTGCTCTCTGCTTCAGAGGGCTGGCCAGGCACCAGCTGGGGGGACATGATTTGGGTGGTGACAGCCTGCTGATGGTCACCACCTTCCCTCAGGCTCCTCTTTGTCCCCAGCCTGCAGTGCCCAGCTGGGAACAGAAAGGTTCATTGAGGGAAGTTGAAGGCAGCAGTGGGTGGCTGCTGTTCTGCTCAATCTTGGGGGGTACCTGGAAGATGATAGGGAAAGCCCAAGGCTTTTGTGAAATGTGCTGGTGATTTCTATTCCTCTTCAGTGGATTGGCTTGTATTGCATGGTCTAACAGGAGATCATGCCATGGTTTCTGTGTGGGAAGGATGAAGACTGCTCACAAATAACCATGAAATCTGATGTTAAAACACTGTGGTGTTCAAGAGCTGTTATCACAAAGAACTGCAGTATTTTCTATTGACTTGCGCCTCATCGTCCATATTTTTGTGCATTAATCTACTTCAGACTTGGGATGTGCATGTGATGATTTTTAAATTAATTTTAAGTCAGGCACTTTTATGATTTTATTTATTCTTTAAAAAGTTGCTAGAGAAGGAAAATGCCTGTTTTATTTCTCTGTAAATCATCTGAATGAGCAGAAAAATGTATTTTGGTCTGGTATTTACATCCATGCCTATTGCAAAAATCCTATATCCTGCCTAATAAGAAAAAGGTACAATTTTTTCTCCCCCTCCACTTTGTGCTGAGATGGGAAGGGCTCTTCCTGATCCCAGTTAACTTGTCCTTGGGATGCATGGCTTGATTCTTCACTTCTTGCATTTCAAATGTGCAGACTGTGTATGAAGTATCTGGCTTTTGTGGGAAGGGAGGGGGGCTGTGTCTCTCTTCTAGCCAATTTCCTTGGAATTCATGGTTTCCAGGGCATGGTGCTGTTGTAGATCAGATGATCCATCCTCTGACCTGGGGCTGCACATGGTGCTCCTGTGTAAGCTCCCCTTGTCTCCACTTTTCCATGTGTGCAGTTTCATTTGGTCTGATGCAGATTTTTCATCTACACAAACAGTGGGAGACTGTTCCCTCTCCTGACCTTTGGTGTAACTTCTCATTCTTCTCTGACTTTTCTGCTGGCAAAACAATCATGTTTAGTGTCTCCAGGGTCAAGAGTACATATGAGGTTTGATTTTTTGTGGGTTTTGATTTTTGGTGGGGTTTTTTGTTTTTCTTTCCTTTTTCCCCCACTCTTTCCAACTGCCAACCCATCTGCCTTTCATCTCAGTGCTGAAACCTTTCTTACTTTCACACTACAAAGATCCTCTCCTTCAAGTCTGTCCTAACACCTTTTCTGTGCCTTCTGCTGAATTAAAACTGCTCCAGTCAAAGTTTCACATCTCTGATCTTCATCACCTTCACCAGGTCAAGTTTCTGCCTCTTTTGTCTTTCTGATGGAGCCCTTCCCACTATCCACAGAGCCTTACGTCTTGCAGGATGCCCTCAGCATCTCACATCTGCATTTCTGTAATGCTGTTTTCTCAGGCCTGGACAAGCACAGCACAACTTTACTGAAAATGCAGCGGTTCCTCACATGGGCCATCACCTTCTCCTTTTCATTGTGCTTGCTGAGCTTCTCTTAACTTGCGCTTGTGGCTGGAGGGTTGGGTTTCCACACCTGCAGGTTATGAACACCCATCTTGGTGAGGCCCTTGCTAGACTTTAAAACGAGTTCTTTTGGACATTATCCCATGCAGATTCAATTTCCCCTTTTTCTCTCCTTCAGGCCTGACCTGAAACCATGGAGTTGTGTAAGCTCCTGGAAGCAGAAGGTGCTGTCACGTGTCTGTGCAGCAGCAGGGCTGTGACATTGGGCTCACAGTGGGACACTGGGTGACCATGCCTCTGGTGGTGTGTGCCAGGGAGCTGAGGAGCCCTTACAGCAGTGCGTGACCTTAGCAGTGCTTGGGGAAATGCTGAACCTGTCCTTGCCATGAGCAGAGTGGCTGTCAGAAGCAAGCTGTGTGTTTTCCTACTCCCCTGCAGAGCAGCTCTAGCAAAGGTCTGTGGTTTAATTTGGCAAGTTCAGCCTCAAGTCAGCAAACTGAACCTAAGCACGTAGTTAAATCTGAACTTGCTTTAAGCCACCAGGCTTTCAGACTGCATTCGAAGTTAAGTCTGTGCTTAATTGCTTTGCCTTAATAAGACTGGGATTAAGGCATGCTGAGCCAGCATCAGTGGCTTGGCAATTCAGCTCTTGCTCCCTGTGTGGAGGAAAAGGCTGTGGAGGGAAAAGCTACCCCTGAAACACTGGAGAGAATTTTCTCCTGGTTATCACAGCAGCTGTGCCAGCAGCTCTGCTGCAGTACAAATCACATGGCAAACCCAGATCATCTCTGTGCTTACTGAGCACCCTGCCCTCCTGGTGGCTTGTCACTTCCAGCGAGAGGAGCAAAGTCTCCAGCTGCTCCCCCAGCAGTTCCCAGAGCCCTCGGTTTCTCCGTGCAGAGCAGGAACAATGGGAGGCTGGGAGGGGGGCACTCGAGGAAAGGTGCTTTGAAATTTGTGGTGGATGAGGCTGGTTTTGTCGAGCTGTGTTTGAGGAGTCTGGGAGGAAGGAAGCAGTCTGAATCTCTGTGTGATTTGAAGTCTCGGGGTTGTGTTGGCTTGTACCACTTGTGGCAGCTGTCCCTGTGCCACCTGGTAGCAACTGGGGTTGCAGGGACTCCAGATACAAGGCTAGCCTGGAATGAGATTTATTTCAAAGCCTTCTCTTTCCCCGTTGCACAGGGGTTTTCCATAGGAGGGCTGTGCCCTGGGAAGGGTGTGCTGCAGTGAGGACTGGATTGCAGATTGCCAATTTAACAATTTCCCCCACCCCAGCTCTGAGGCACAAGTGGATGTCATGGCACAGCATGCAGTCCTGTTGTAGTTGATTTTTCTCAGAGACTTGCTTCTCTGGGTGAAAAAAAAAGTATGGCTATACGTCAGCACTGGTAGCAGTAACTTACGAAGTAATTTCTTTCAGCAAAACAGATTTTATAAATGCTCCTTTGCTGACTAATATTGGCAAGACCAGGTTTGTTTTCTTTAGTGGAATAGGGCCAGGCTTTGTGTGGATTTCTGTTTGTGCTGGAAGTGGATGAGCTGGCAGACTTGCAGTGGTAGCTGGAGTATGGGACCTTCCTCTCACCTGGGGACATCAATTCTTGTCGAAGTTGAGGGGTCTCATTAGCTGGGAGGAGAGGAAACTGCTTCAGTCCTTGTCTTTTCCTCAGGGGCTGATTCATCCCCTTGGGGTGAAATCCCTGAGGAGCTCAGCTGTGGAACTGTGATAGTGGGCATGGATACAGTTCTGGACATCTGTGGGTAAGAAGGCTGAATCCAAATTGGGAAGGACATCATGGTGAGCAGGGCAGCGAAGAGCATATCCTTGCAAGAGGGGACTGATAGAGCTGGGCCTGCCTAGGCCAGGATGGGAACAGGGCTGCTGCTCCAAAAACATCGTGGGAGGATGAACAAGGAAATGTAGGGAAGAAGAGTTATTTAAACTGAAATTGCATGTTGGCACACAGGCGAATGGGTAGGAACAGGCCATGAATAAATTAAGGCTGGAAATTAGCAGAAGGCTGAGAGTAATGGCCAAAAATCTTGCACAGTCTTATGTATTTAAATAAGAATTATTTCCCAAGCTTTAAAGATGCCTCATAAAGACGTCTGCCAAGACTTTGAGAAAAATTACCCCTATTTGGCAGGGAAAATTGAGACAGTAAGATGGGGGGAGCGATGCTAATTTGCTAGAGGTTGTTCAGAACAAGCAATAAGTTTGATGGAGTGATCTCTGCCTCCACTGGTGATTGCACATCAAGTCTGGTGCTGCAGCTGGCCCAGTGCTAAGGGTGGAGGAAGAGCTCTCTGTAACTTGGTAGCTTTCTGCGTGTGTTCTCTGCCTGCTTTTGAGTTCCCTTGCCCTTCTGTGCGTATTCTCAGGTCACCCACGGTGATCCCAGGGCTCAGTGTTGAGCCCATTAACTTTATTGATGATCTGGTTGAGGAGTCGAGTGTCCCTTCAGTAAGTTCGTGGATGACACCGAGTTGTGTGGGAGTGTGGATCTACTGGAGGGCTCTGCAGAGGGCTGGATTGATGGGCTGAGGACAATTGTATGAGTTTCAGGAAGACCACTTGCCAGGTCATGCACTTTCGCCACAATAACCCCATGTAGAACTACGGGCTGGGGCAGAATGTTTGGAAAGCTGGAAAAGGAGCTGGGGGTGCCGTTCAACAGTGGCTGGACATGAACCCAGGTGTGCCCAGGTGGACAAGAGGCCAATGGCACCTGGACTGGGTCAGCAGCAGTGTGTCCAGCAGGACCAGGGCAGCGATTGTCCCTCTGTGCTGGGCACTGGCGAGCCCACACCTCAAGTGCTGTGTCCAGTTCTGGGCCTCTCATGACAAGAAGGACTTTGAAGGGCTGGAGCGTATCCAGAGAAGGAAACAGAGCTGGGAAGGGATGTAAAGAGTAAGTTATATAAAGAGTGACTGAGAAAGCTTGGGGGACTTGGCCTAGAGAAAAGGAAGCTCAGGGGGAAACTTCTCATTCTCATAGCTCCCTGACAGGAGGATGCAGCTAAGGAGGGATCAGACTCTGCTTCCAGAGAACCAGGGACAGGGTGGGAGGAAATGGCCGGAAGATGTGCCAGGGGAAGTTCAGGTTGGATATCAGGAAGGATTTCTTCATGCAGAGGGTTTTTAAGCAGTGGGGTAGGCTGCCCATGGAGGTGGTGAAGTCGTGTGCTCAAGAAACAACTGGACGTGGCACTCAGTGCTCTGGTGTGGTTGACAGGGTGGTGATTGGTCACAGGTTGGACTTGATCTCAGATGCCTTTTCTAACCTCAGTGATTCTGTGGTTCTGTGATTGCCACAGAAAGTCTTCCTGGCTGCCTGGCCCTCTGGGTGTTGGCTGGGATGGTGGCGCAGCTCCTGGTCCCCTCCTGCCTCACCTCACTTGCCCCTGGTTCACCTGAGGTGGCTTTAACCTTCCTCAACATGACATCATCATGGCTGCATGGAACTGCTCTTCCTTCTTTTCTTGTTTTGCCTAAAACTGCTGCACACAGCCCATGGGGACATGACCTGGACTTGCCGTGAGCTCCTCTGTGCTCTTCTGCAGTGCATGGAAGGGATACCCCTCATTTTCCAGCACTGTCTCCTTGAATTGCCTTCTCCATCTACTCAGGCAGGCCAGCAGCATACTTGGTCCTGGTTGAATGTGGTAAAATGATATTGCAAAGTGACAGATGGTTCTGGCAGACTTTTTTTCCCTCCAGTGCTTGCATTCCTGTTTTTAATAGTGGTTTTAAAGGTTTGCAATTATTTCTTCTGCACATTTGGAAATTGATGGGCTTTTGCTCAACTGCTTGCATGGGAATTCACCCATGAAAGTGAACTTACTGTTTGTGGAAGGATTGGTGGCAGGAATTTTTCACATAAACCTGCTGCTGAATGATCACAGCAATGAATAATGAAAATGCCTGCAAAAAAAAAAAAAAAAAGTCAGTGTCTCTATGGCAAATGTGAGAATAGGGTGGGGGGAACAAGATGCAAAGTGCTTAACTGAGTGGTTAAATTATTTACCAAGTGGACCAGCTCTACTTAGTGAGACTGAAAATTGTTTTTTCTTGTGGTGAGGTGAAGTGAGACTCCCTGGTGGCCAAAGGTTTGGGCTGGCCCTGTGCAGAGTGGCAGATTTCACTGCAAGGAGGTAGAAGCTGCAAAGTTATGCTGAGCTAATGCCCAGGGTATGGCTTTCACAGAGCTGTAAGTGAGAGCAGCCCCTCCAGTGCCAGCAGTGAATTTATTCCAAGGCATGCAGGATGTGCTCAAGTGACAGGCTTTTGGTGTGTCTGCCACACAAAGACCTTCCTGTTAGTTATTTAAAGACATACTAGTTCTTCCTAGACCTCCCTTGCAAATACTTTTGGTAAAATGGACTTACCCTCTCCTGCATTCAGCTGGGCTGGATCAGGGGTAGCAGAGTTAGAAAGTGAGAAAGGTGCTTCTGCTCTTCCTTTTTGTGGAGGCAAGGAAGAAGATGATGATTTGCTGCTGTTCTCAGGCAAAGGAGGAGGTTTTGGGTCCAGAGTGAAAAATGATGTTTCCTACTGATTCTGGAAATCTGAATTCTTTTCCTTGTCTCAAAGCTGTCCATTCTGTCTGATACAAGAAGAGCTCCCACACCTGTTTTGATTCTTATTTAAGTTCCAAGTATATTTTGGCGGGAGAAGAAGGGAGAAGCAAACACCAGCATGGCAGCTCATGGGTTAGTAAAACTCCACTAAAACAGGTCTCCCAGATCCACTTTTAGACCAGTTTTAGTCTTGGCAGTGAACTCTCCATCCAGAGCGAGAAAGACATTGTAGCTTGAGGCTAACCTGGTGACTCCACCAGTTTTATTCCTTCTTGCTGCTTGTAGCACAGAACTGAGCAATTTCCTGCTGAAACAATATGTAGTACAGCTCCCCCTCATTCCATGTAGTCTGAGTCTTCTGGAGGGACTTCTGGAACTCACACACCTCTGTTATTGATGGGGTAGTTGGTGACTTCATGAACAAAAAACTTTCCTGCTGGGGACTGATTTTTCCTGGGATTCCTGGGACCACAACTCTTCAGGCCCTTTCCAGCTGATGGGCATCATACACCTGAATGTTCTAAGGACAGCACTGGAGTCATCTGTGCCTGTGTAATGTAAGCATGAAACAAGGCTGGAACACATGTTCTCTGTTGAGGAAAGAAAATTAGTCCTCATGGTGTGATTTATATTCTGCATCTTGAAGTCAGATGACACAGTTGTTATAAAGCAGTCGACAAGTGCAGTTATTGCAACCCTTTTCATTTACATATCTGAGTCCTGGAACTTTAAAATCCTTTCTTAGACAAAGCATGGCACGTGGAGTGTGCAGCCCTGGAGTTGTGTGGGTGCAGATTGGGGTCTTTCTCTGCAGTGCCAGAAATAACCTGTTGTGTGATACGTTACAGGGGCTAAGATTTGTAGCAGCTTGTGTGCAAGTGAGATGCTTCAAAGTGCTTCACCAGAGGAAATTCTTCAGTGCTGACAGCATGGATAGCAGGAAGGTGAACTTTCTGTGGTGTTTCTGTGCCATGGTTTGGACTTCTCCCTGAGGACGGTTGGTTATATGTGTGAGAAAGCTTTTGTTCAATGCTAGGTACTGAGTGAGGCTGCTGACACAAAGACCAGGTGGAAAATGATTTAACTTAGCATTTACCAGGGACATATTTGATGAAATTTTGCATTTTCCTATCAATTTTTCCTTCTTTCCAGAGTGGGATGGAATGAGGAAAAAAAAAAAAAAAGAAAAAAAAAAAGAAAGAAGGGAGGAATCAGATAAAAAGAAAACAAAATATTTCAAGAACATTTCTGCTGTGGGAAAAGAATCGAGGTCTGAAATGTAACTAAAGAAGTACCACGTTTCACGTGCATTGGAAAACAAGCCTTGGAGGAAGGAACAAAAGGCATTTTTCAGCTGAAAGACTGAGCTGAGCTGCTGTTGCTGTGCCAAGCCATATGTGTCCTGTTGAGGTGATTCATCCATACAAGCCCTGCCTTCTGTCCCTCTTCTTGGGGGGCCCTGTGGCAGCAGGCACGGGTTTGTGTGTTGTTGTGCCCCACAAAGCAGGGAGCACTGGGCTGATCTCAGTGTACAGGAGAGTCCACAGCTGTCCTCTGACCTCCTCATGGAGCTCTGTGTCCAGGAATATTCATTCCTATGTTCATCTGCTCTGGGATGAAGCCCTGACTTTTGTTCAAAGAGTCAGGAGTTGTCCTTCTACCCGTAAGTGCTCTGTAGCAGGGGAAAGTGGTGAGGAGGCTGCTTAACTGGGTTTTCCAAGGCATTCTGTTTGTTTCAGTACTTGAAGGGAAGTTAATTAGATCAAATTAGGGCAACTCTATTTCTAGCTGGGGTCTGTGCAGTGTTTTTGTGCACTTCTGCTTTGAAGTTAATTCAGAGCAGCTGTTTTGAGCATCCTGGTGGAGACAGGCGACCCCAGCTGTGCATTTAGAGAAGGCAACCAGAAGAAAAGGTGTCTGCATTTGAGCAGAATCAAGAGAACTTCCTTAAACTTAGGTATTCACACCGTGCATGTGTGCAGCAGTGATTCCTCTGAGAGCCAAAGACTCTTGGGCAGACCTGGAAATACCACTGGACAGTGAGTGTGAAGTTGCATTGCTCTCAGATTTTGTGTGCCTGACTTTTAGAGGCACTGCCTCCGGAATGCGCACCTTAATTATTACTGGTATAAAATATTGATGCAGTTTAGTGAAATTTTGTAGCACTTTGTGGAGATAAGAGATTCATTATAGTTTTGCTTTGGGAAGCCAAAGAAAAGTGGGTGGAGCAGCTTCTAGATTTTCCCTGTGTAGGGGAATGGAGGGTAGAAGAAACCTGTCACTGTTGTTTTACACATTATTAACAGGTGTTGGCTTTGGCCTCTATTTTAGCTGGAATCTCAAATTTGCTGTATGAACAGTAACTCAGTTGGCTGGGTTCAGATTTGCTTTTAGATACAAGGCTGCTCCCAGACATGGGATGTTCACAGCTGAGAGTGTTTTTGGTTTAGTTGCAGACAAAACGAATGCCCTTTTAAACATGATTTTCTGACAAACACGGCATTGGAGAACAACATCAAGGTTCTGAAAATTTTCAATGCCTTTTTTTTTCCTCTCCACGGTGAAGCAGAGTGATACCTGGAAAATGATCACCTTAAGGCAGGAGAATCCTCTGGTGCTTTAATAACTGTTGCCCTTCACGTCCTCTCTGTGGATGATGGATGGTGTGGGGCTGCCTAAAGCAAGTAATCTCACTCTGTTCATGATCCCCAAGTTTTTCTGTTTCCCTACTTGGTACTCTTGAGCAGAAGCTGCAGTTTAGAGCAGCCTGAGTTGCCAAATATCCTCCTTGCACATAAAGACAAGATTCACAGGACTTCATTTGAAGGTTACAGCCACCTTCTGTCACGTTCAGGTGTCTCTGAAAGCCAGCTGGAATTGTACAGTGTAGTTTGAACTGACTGTGTAGACGCTGGATCTTCTGCTGTATTTATGATTTCCCTGTGTATTTTGGTGACTTAAGCCACTCTCCATGGTCCTGACTTTCCTTTTCATCCTATCAGCCTCCCTTCTCTCCCTGCCTGTGGTGTTAGACTGCGCTGGTTGAAGGGATGATCTGAAAGGAAATTTATTTGGTGCCTTTGATGTGCAGAGCATTTTTTTTTTTCTTTATAGGTTATGAACAAAAATTGTATTCCCCAACTGAAGAATACATGATTGCTGTTCCCAGCATTCCTCTGAGAACAGGCTTTGACATCATTCATACTCTATAATTCATGATATTTTTGTAGCAGTCTGTTCAGGTCTGCAAGAGAGTGAAAGGGATGATTTGGAAAGGCAGGAATCATCCTGTGCCTTCTGGTAGGTCTGTGACCGAGCAGGTTCTTGCTCTTCGGAGTTGTTACTGGGTCTCTTTTATCATAGTATCATTTCTCTTTCTCTTTGGAGTTGCTACTGGGTCTCTCTTTTATCACAGAGTCGTTTTTTAAAGGATGATGTTGTTTTCCTTAATGTAAGCACTTGCTCCTTGTCAAACACATCCTCGTATGCCCCGTTAGGACTTTGCGCCTCGTTCCGGGGTGTTTTAAAAGCAGATTACAGAATGTCTTGTAACTCATCAGCTGCTGGTTTTTTTTAACCTGGTTTCTTAAGGAAACAAGGCTTATGTGAACACCATCTCTCTCCCCCTACTCCCTACCCGTGTAGCTTTTGAATCTGTTGGCCAAATCCAAGTAAAATTACCAGGAATGAGAGAGCACTATAGGTGCAAAGCCCTGATGGACCTTATAAAAACACAGCTAGAAATAAGGGGCTCTTGGTTCTCCAACAGTGGAAAAGCTGTAGGATTACCTTGTTCCTAGAGATGAGATGTGCTGCATGCAATTTTTGGGGATCTAAAGAGGCATCTAGTTAACATCCAACTTCAGACAGTGACCAACAGGAGATGTGCAAGGAAGAGAATAATGGAGGTTCCTGGTACATTTCTGTCCACCACTGATCTGTGCTTTGAGAAGTTCTTGGTGTTTGTCTATTGTAGTAGCTTTTAATGGCTATTTATTCCATGAATTTGTAGGAATGTGACTTTGTCCATTTCGCTGTTGTAGGATTTCTGTGTTGCTGCTTGCTCTCTGGGTGTGGCTCTTCTGCTGAGGAATGAGGGCAACTCTCATAAAATCTTGGAGGCAGGTCCTTCCCAGCCCCTGATTTTGTGGAGAGAGAGGAGGAGAGGGAGAACAAAACGTTGGCCTGTTAACTGTAAATAAACATCCTGTGGAGCTAACACATGTTTTATTTCATAATTCCCTCCAGCACAAAGATACTATCCTGGGAGGAAAGAAATTGGCTTTGGACTGTTTGGCTGCTTCCTCAGGCTGTAGTGGGATGCCAGGAGCCTCACGGGGTACACCTGCCTTTGTTTGGGACTTTGAGATGATGCAATGAAAAAACATGAAATGATGCCAAAGGACAGTTTCAGGTTTTGGTTTGAAATTCAATGAATAAAAGATGAATTTTCAGAACCACAGCTATTGGTAAAGATCTGTAGAACAGTGCAGGCAATGATTGTGAACACTTTGCAATTTTAAAAAATGGAGAGAATGGAGTTGTTTTATTATGGCTACAGAAAATGTTATCAAATATTCATGATGATCATCTCCTTTTATTTGAAATAATAAATCCAAGGTTAATTTTGTACTTGTAGAACACTGATGCCTGACTGTTGGCCCCTTATTTCTTCACTGGTGTAAGGTAATGATAATATTTAATATTTTATCTACTTTGGAAGGATGTTATTAGGCTCACAAGTATGTCATGGTGCCCAGAGAAGGAAAAGTAAGCTTCTCCCTCTTTCTCCTGCTGGTTAGGGAGAGGCTTCTGCAGACATTTCAGAGTCCAGGGAAAGAAAACATTGTGCTCAAGAGGGCTCATATAAAGCATAAAATTTTGTCTGTAGATGAATTTAATGTTCAGTGTAACTATGAGGTTTAAAACAGGCAATAAAGAAATGCTAACAGTTCTGATTATTTTAAAGGCTAAGTCCTTAAAAATTGTTTTTATCACCCATGCCATCCGTCGTGTTGCCAGTTGGGACATTTGTGACCTGTGTTGCACATTAGAATTTGACATTGTGGTGACTGCACTGAGCAAGAAAATATGCACCAGGGGTTTATAAATAGGATTTAAAGCAGCCATCCCATGATTGCATTTTATTATTCTACTGTATGTGTTTTTGTTATTTATTTCCCCCCCAAATGAATGCAAGTTTTCAATATCACCATGTGGCGACAACACGAAGACTTTTTAGTCACTGCTGCTGCACAAAGTATTGTAAAGTCTGACATCCCTTTGAAGAACTGTTCTTAGCCACGGCTGCTATTTTTATTTTGGAGTTGTTCTCTGTGGAATATTTTTTATTTTGTCCTCTCATGACCTGAATTTTCAAAACATTTTCAAATAAATCGAGGTCTTTCCCTTTCCTGTGTTTTCCCCACTCTTATTAACTTTTACTGGACTGTGTCTTCAAAAATCTAGTTGCAAGTCTTTTTCCCTTGAACTCCAAGGAGTCTTTAGAGAAACATCTGCCAGAAGCACTGACCTACAAAATCTATTAGGCTCTTCCCACTGGTGTGAAGCTCGTTTATATAATGCTGCTGGATGGAGTGGCTCTGCTCTGGAGATGAAATACAAAATTCAGTTTTGCTTTCATAAGCATAGGTGCAAAGAAGTGGCTGATATTGAGATGATGTTAAAGTGTTAAAGGTTGGATGTTAATTGTGATCATATATAACTTACCAGTTGTAATGTGACAAAGAAGGGTGTCAAAACCAGGGGAATTAGTTCTCCAAAGATAAATGCTTCTTCCTTCTGTTGCCGAGCAAAGCAATAATTTAACGTATAATTAATCAGGTTGATTAATCTTATTATAAACACAGAAATGTAAACAGGTGATGGGGAGCATATAATTAGATGACTATAGATTTTCATAAATTATTTGATGATCTTTTGAGTTTAATGGTTACAGATAAAACTGGCAACTTATTCACACTGTATATTTTTTTATAAATATTCTGATAATGGGAAGTACCAGAAGTTTATCCCTTTGCCCTCTGAAAGATGTTCCAGGGGTGGAGATGCAAAGGCATCTGCTCCATCAGAACATAAAAGTGGAAGCAACAGGGGAAATAAAATGTCATGTGCATGAAGTGGATCGCAGGAAAAGGGGAACCAGCCCATGAATTTGAACTTGCACTTGCCTGGCATGGACCTGTGAGATGAGCGGAGAAAGTTCTGAAATTTTCCTCTTCGATTTTGGGGATTTTGGCCATGGTGACATTTCACTCAAACTTTATCCCCACTGGATGAGTGAAGTTAAAGCACAGCAGAGCCCATAATCTTCACTACACAAGGAGTAGTATATAGAGTGGCTAGTATTATATCCAGCAGCTGGGGGCTGTGTGAGCAAGGAGATGCTCAGAGCTGGAATAATTTGAAATGCAGTCTTTGGTACAAATCCAGACCCAATTTGGCCTTTGCCTCAAGGTTGGTGAAAGGATGCCTTTATCCTACTGCCCCAGCGCCTATTTTTAAAGCTATGTGTGTCTCCATTTTATTTTGGAGGAAAGTTTTCTTATTCTCTTTGACTTCTTGGACAGTCATCATCTTTATCTTTTTGAAGAGACATTGTAAAGCTGTGAATCCCTTCAGTGCCATCCCCCCGGGAGCCTTGGCATTTCTGAAGTGGGCTGGGGGATGTGTCCCAGACACATTAATAAAGCTCCCCATCATGAAGTATCAGGAGGAGCTAACAGAATATTTATGTCTGCTTGTTCCCTGACCTTCCATAATTGCCTCTGATTATTCTATTACAGCAGAACATTTTAAAGTAATTGTAGAGATCAGATACAAGTGTGAAGCCACAAAGGCTGTCCTGAAACTTGGCAAAATCGTGGACAGGCATCCAAATTGTGAGTCAGTCTGCACGGATCATTCTTCTCAAGCAGGATGTTACCCAGGCTGAATAATGATTTGTCCCTCCAATGAAGTTACATGGTGAAAAGTGGCAGACCCTGACTTGATTCTTTGATATTTTTGCCACCAATGCAGATTCCAGAGTCAGGAGTTTTGACTGTCCACAGTGTTTGGGATTTTTTACAAAAAAAAAAAAAAACCTTTACAGAAATTGTCCTTGGTAAGTTCTGCGGTTTGAGCAGTGATCATCTGGTAAGCACATTGCAGAGCTGGCAGAGGTATGGAGAAATAACTTGTTTCTTAGTGGGCAGGGTCAGCTGAATCATTCTCAGTGGATACATGTCTAATCCATTTTGAAAACATCTCTGGTGGGGATTGCCCACCTTCCAGGCATTCTGTTCCAGTGCTTCATTTACTGTGGTTTTCTCATGACAAAATCTTTCTTGCTCTAGTTCAGACCCAATTCTTGTCCTAGTATCTTGTGACTGGTCTCCTCCTCTGCAGCAATATCTTACAGACCTCAGAAACGTTTTTCTTGTTTTCCTTCATTTTTACTTAACAAACCAAATTATTCCTCTCATTCCAAGTAGTCATTCTTTCTGGAAAGTTGCTTCTTGTCTTTATCTTCTGAAGTCTATGCAATAGCCATCGCCTTACTTAAAATTTCATTCCTCAAATTGGACTTAGGTCTTCAGTTGATGTTTCACCCATGTAGCCTTGCAGAAAATAATTACTTCATACCCTTGATGTACAATGGATTGTTCACCTCACTTCTGTGTCTGAATTTTTGGCAACTGTATAAAAAGTGATGCAACTTCAGCCCAGGGTTTCCTCTAAACTTCCAGTCCTCTTCCAGAAAACTGCAGTTGTTCCCTGAACTGTCTGTACAGCTGATCCTCCACTTATTTGGGAATAAACTTTCAGTTTTGCAAATAATTCTTTATTCAGGTGATTTCTCCATGTTGTTAAAATCATTCCAGTTCTTTCTTCAGTGTACTTGGAGCCTTCTTGTTTAATATAACTTCAAGCAAAATGATTAAGCTCCTTATTATGGAAATAACAAATGCTAAAATGGCCCTCACTTAAAATCCTTTCTCCTGACAGGACCCACTGGTGACAAGCCCAGGGCTGGCTCTTGAGCACTTTTCCTCCTGGTTAAATTGTTTCCCTGTCATGTCCTGCTGGGCAGTGTCAGGAGCTGTCCTGGCATCAAGATCTATAATGTCTCATGTCCTTCACTATTCACCAAATTGTAATTCTGTCATGGAAAGAAATGACATTACTCTGATGGGATTTAGTCTCAAGGAAGCTCTGACTGGCATTTTCCTGGTTTCCTTTACGTGTATCCTGCTGGATTATTTGGTCTGGTATTTTGGTGGGAACAGAGGACATGGACTGCTGGCTACATCCGACTGCTCCTATTTGTTTTCTATTCAAGTTGGTATCTTTCCACCCTTTTCCAATTTCTTTCTCCAACTTAGCATTATCAAAGATGTTTTGGCAACCTGCTCTAGTGGAAGGTGTCCCTGCCCATGACAGGGGGCTGGAACATTACGGTCTTTAAGGTCCCTTCCAAACCCCTTTGTTTCTGTGCAGCTCCCTGTAACGTTTTTAAGCTAAATTTAAAAACTCCATTGATTTCCCAAAACTGAGACGAGTGCTTTTTATACCAGACGAAGTTGTTGATATGAAATGCATCCTGGAGCTCCAGACAGGCCTTGGTTTGGTGCCACCTTGTTACTCCTCAGGATTTACTGCTTCACAGAACAGTGACTGCAGAGCCACATTAAAGATACAATTTTTCATTGCTCCATTAAGAATTTAAAATATATATGTTAAGATAAGGTGGCACTTTTCCTTTATGTTTATGAGGAGATCAAGGCAAAAGCTGGGCAGATAACGAGGCAAAATTTTTGGCCAAGTTGTCAGTGACTTTGAAACGATCTTTGCAATTTTTGTTATATTTTTCTCCAGAATTTTGCCAGTGCTTGGGAAGTGAAGTCATGTCAGCATATTGCTCACAGATGGTGACATTGTTAGATGTGGTATATGGCAAGCAAAGGCTCAGGTACCACTCAGAGTTAGATTTAAATGCGTTGTAAACACTACCCTGACCTTGGCACAGGTTGAGAAATTCACCTACACAACAAATTACAGTAGACAAAAGGAATCAGGAAGGAGAAACTGTTTAAATACCAGAGGAAATATGTTTAATGGTCCTAAGGAAGAAGTACTGTGTAGTAGTGTGAGTGTTCAGGAGATTGTTTGAGTTTGTCTAATCCAGGCCATCTTGCCTGCTCCCTTTTGGCCTGTAGCCTTGGGAATTCAAGAATATCCATTAAACAGCAGATTGGTCCACCAGCCGAACATCTCCCACTTCATCACTGCCTGAAAATGCTGCTGAGTTGCACCAAGATCTGCAGCTGTATCCATGGGAGGTCTGAGTAGTGAAGGGGCTGGAATTTGAAGCCAACACCAGGCCCAGGGCTGAAAATTCTGAATGATCTGTGATTAGGCTGTAAAGGACAAGAACAGGGAGCAGTGATTCCTGGGGTTAGGTTAGATCAGGCTGATGGCAGATCTACCTAGAAATGATATCTAGGAGGAAGTCTCCCTGTGGCCACACAGGGAAAGGACCCAACAAGCTGAACTCTTCATCCTTTGCCACATTCCGAGCCCCAGCTGGATAGGTCATCATCACATTCCTTTCTGAAATTCATGAGGATTAGTTTTTAAGCTCATAATCATCAGAGTGTGTCTTCTTAGTGTGACTCACTAATATTTTAAGGTTCCCTTCCACCCCCTAGTTCTTTGTAAGTGAAGTGCTGCATTCTTGGTGGCCTAACTTTGGTTTAAGCTTCAAAATCCTTGCACAACTCAAAGGGGGGATCAAAATTTCTATGTGCCCTAGTCTTACTCTACATGGTGTGGAAAAGCTGCCTCAAATAAGCTGCCTGCTGACTTTTGTCTTCTCTAGAACCATCTTTTTTTTTTTTTTTTTCATTGAGTCTCAAAGCTTGAGTTTTGCATGTTAGTGACAAATCCTTTGTGACTTTGGCGTCTTGGGAGATGGAGAACCAGCTGATGAAAAGTAGAGTCTTGCTGTCTGCCACATGGTTTAGAGAGAGGCTCTGATTCTGGCAGAGTTGTCTGTGGGTTGGATATTCAGCTATTAGTCAGGTTCTAGAGCTGGGTTCCTGACTCAGGCAAAACCACTGAAAGAAATGGGAATGTTGTCTGGTGACAGGGCTGCAGAAGTAGCCCTTGGTCTATATTTTCCCCTCCCTGCATTTTGTCTTGTTTGAATCTGCTTGCAAATCGACTGCACTTACCAGTGCATAAAGTGAGTTAATTTTGATCTTGGCCTGTACTTGTTTGCCGGTACTCATCCATCAGTCTGTGTTTGTTTCTTTTGCCCTGCTCAATGGCCATTTCTGTAGATCTAACTTGGAGACTAGGAAGACTAAAGCTGTGAGAGCAGATCACTTGGGTGTGCTCAGGTTTTGTCTGCTGCTTTGTGGAGTGTGTTGTTTGAGTTCTTTGTAGAAAAGCAAACAGCTGACTAATAACTTTAAATGTTATATACTGTTTCAAAGTGATTGCAGCACTGTTAATTTAGTGATCACAGGAAGACAGGACTGTTGTGTGAAATTAGAGAGGGTTGTATCTTTCTTATTTTCTTTTATCTGAGAAAGCAGGAAAGCCTATTCTATTAGTTTTTTCTAGAGCAGCAATATGTTCTTATCTTAAACATGCCATGTAACATAAATAATTAACCACAAGGATTAAAAATAGAAATAAATATAGGTTAGTAATCTTGTGTCTAGATGAATCCTCTCTCCATTAAAAAAAAAATACAGTGTTACACCAGTGTATACCTTCTGTGAGTGAGATCAAAATTAGATCACTGACTATTTAGGTGCACTGTCTGTATTTGACAATTCTCATGTCTCGGTGCTTTTCAAAAGACTGCTGGAGCCTATTTATAGCACAGATTTTGAGCATCTGACACATAAGCTCCTGTGGACAGTCAGGTTAGTTTTTAGATGCAGAAAACACAGAGTTTGCTCAAGTTGAAAGCTCTTTTTTTAATATTGCCTTGTTAAGCTGTCACCTTCTCTTCCAGGCTGGGAAATGTGGCCATTTGTGAGCTTGGGATCAGTCTGAAGTAGCTGCTTATGAATAACTCCTTTACAGCATGGGAATTTATTTCAGGTTCACACTGATGAAACTGGGGATCAGAGCCTTGGGATACACAAACACTTCAGAAACAGAGATCACTTTTAGACTGCTTTGTGGTAACTTGGAATTTAAATCGGCTTTGAACAAAAATATCATCTGCTATCTGTGCAGGACAAGGGAGAATGGTTTTAAACTAAGACAGGAAAGATTGAGATTAGATTTTAGGAAGAAGATCTTTACTTAGAGAGTGCTGAGGCCCTGGTACAGGTTACCCAGAGAAGCTGTGGCTCCCCCTGGATCCCCTGCAGTGTCCAAGGCTAGGTTGGATGGCGCTTGGAGTAACCTGGGACAGCAGAAGGTGTCCCTGCCCATGGCACGGGGACTGGAGCAAGATAATCTTTAAAGTCTCTTCCAACCCAAACCATTTAGTGATTCTGTGAATTCTTGAATTCTTGAGGACTTGCAGGTGAATTTCCTGGTGGCTAATAAGGGAAATGAAATGTATTCTGCATTGTTCCAGCTGTGTGGAATCATCTGTTAATGATTTTACTCCTCATTAATCTGACACACATTAAAGAAAACATGATAAATAAATAAAAGAAAGGTCTGCATTTTCTCCTCTATGGGATTTCTCTACTTGTCTATTCAGATCTAATTCATGCAGGTCTAATACATCCAAATTTCCTAGTGTGTCTGCTTGGAAAGCATGTGGGAAAAGAAGTTTTGATAACTCCTAGAATGAGCCTCCTAGCTATCACTGAACCTCTGATGTCTCTCTGAATTTTCATGAGGATAGGTCTACCTTGGGACCACTTCTCAAGTAATTACCTTCTCTGGTAGTTTCACTCCAGAGGTCTCCTTCACATCTGAGCTTTGTGATCTGCCAAGATGAAACAGGAAAGTAAAAGTTTAAAATGCCTTTGGTGTAAGCTCTGCTCAACCTTTACTACTTTTGGTGCTCACCTGCACCAGTGAAAAAGAATCCTACCTGGACTGGAATTTTCCTAGGAAGCTGTGAAGAACCTCCAGAGCTGCTGGATTCTGCTGTCATCAGTGCCATTCTTAGATTCCAATGGTGTTTGATCCAGGGAGCTCTTATCTGGTCAGGATTCCCTCACTGGGTTCATCTAGCAGCTGGATCAGCTGGGTCTGTGTAAGTGTTCCTAAAGCCTTGGGACTGATAGATTTTTAAGGCCAGAAGGGATAATTAAGGTTAATCTGACCTCCTTTATTTTTGTATTACCTTACATAAAAATAGCCATTATTATGTGGTCTAACATTTGCTATATAAACCAAGACATACATAGTAATATAATTTTAATGTAAATGTATTAAAACCACAGTACAGCTGTCAATTTTTCTGTGAGAAGAATCTAAGCTATGAGAAATCCCTGGAGAATCTCTGGGTGTAGTTGGACTCAGTTTCTGGATCTTGGCAAGGGAACATGAAATTTTATGCCTGAAGCTTGCTGTGAACATGGACACCATGCTTAGCTCCCAGCCTCCCATGCTTGGACAGAAATTGGTCGATTTCTGCTCTGGGGAAAGTCATTGCAAGCTCAAAGTGAATATTTACAGATAGCAATCAGTGGGAAAGAGAGGACAATTATTTTTAGTCATGTGATTAAATGCAAACTGTTCCATAGTTTCCAGGCTTGTTCTAGCACCTCATCCTTGGTGTGTTTCTGAAGTGAAGCAGAGCTTGCCCATAACTCACCTTCTTTTAGCACTTATTTTTGACCATAGTTATGTGATTTAGTTGACAGACTATCTCTGAATGAAATTTTGATTTCATATTCTAAATATAAAAAGGTACCAGCCTTGGTGAGAAATTCTGGTTATCTTTGCACTTTAATTCATGAATAACAGTGGCAATCGTTGGAGATCTTTTCCCTTGGTTTTACCCGGTGAAAACCCACAGATTTTAATGGAATTATTGGGGATTTGTCCTGCTGCAATTGAGATAACCCAGCCCATCTGTTGCTTGCTCTTTCCTAAACATATCTTTTGTTTCAGTCAATGCATCTCGTCTCAGAGCACAAAATCATTAAACCAGAAACTTAAAATCCTAGAAGATAATGCAGGTTGGCTAATTTTCATTTTTAATTCCACTGACCTTGACGAATACCAGTTTTTATGTTATCCTTGTTTACTAAAGCTTTTCTTGCCCTTAATCCTCTTCAGTGTTTGTAGGAGAGATGCTTGTGGATAGGCAGGAGGTGTGGGCCTTCAGCTAAAGCTGGAATGGTGATAGATGTTGTCCATGGGAATGGAAAATCTCTATTGATTGGGGTTTATACTAAAATCTGATCATAATGAATAAAAACCCAATAAAACCACACCAAAGATGAGAAGTTTTGAAGTGTTTCTTTGCTATTTTGCCTTTGATCAGTCTAAATCCATCTGTGTCGAAGTATTTCATCATCCGTTCCTGTCTGTTTTACATACTGCATTGCACATCCATCCAGGATAAGAATAATGCAAGGAGAACTGCAAGGATCCAGCTGTTTGTTTATAGTAGAAATTATTCTTTGATACTGAATTAATTAGTTCTTAATGCGGATCAGACTGATTTTTATAAACACTTGGAAAGAAAGGACAGAGCGATGACAAAAAAATTAACTGGTTATGAAAGAGTTGAAAAAACAAGACAAAAATGCCTTATAATTTTGCAACACAGCAAGCTTTTTTTTCTCCAGCAAATATGAATTGTTTAGAAGTGTTATAAAGAGAACTGCATTTACTTCATGCTGTCTGATTAGAAGTTTTGGCCTTTTATATATTTCAGCTTGGTATGTTTGCCAAGCACTCTTATTACTTCAATCAATTTAAATTTGCAAGACTGATGATCCTGACAGAATCCATTGGCACATCATGTGATCCTGGAAGCTAAAAATACCATTCTCTATGGGGCTTGCTTATTTCATGCTTCAAAGCCTAAGAAATATTCGGTTTAGGAGAGGGGAAAAAAGAGAGAAAAAAAGAAGTTTGCACTTTGTGCAATACCAGTAACTTCTTGAAGGAAAAAATATCTGGTGCTTTTCATGGAATCTTTGGGATGTTTTGTTGTTGCAGTAGTGAGCTGTGAGTTGTTTTTTAGAAGTGCCTGGATACAGAAAACATCCCCTCTACTGGGGCATGAGAGGGTGAGAAGAGCAAGGAGGGTGAGACACACTCCCAAACCTGCCTTTCAGCAGGGGTAGGAATAGGAGCAGCTCTCATGTCTGTTTTCCTTAGTCCATGCTGCCAAGCCTCATGTCTTCATTAACTAAACCATGTTACCCTGTCCCAGATGTGATGGTTAAGAGAGAGCTACAAGGATTGCACTGACTCTACCCTGAACTGTGGCTTTTTATTTTAGAGAGGGTGTTTAGAGTCTCTATGGGTCCAACCAGGTGTCTGCTTTGGCCTGTTTTTGGGTTATCTGACTCACCATTCACTGTGCATGTGTGCAAGCCAGTACTAGTGGCATGCTTGAATTCTGTCTCTTGAAATCCCTGTAAATTGCCTGTAAATCTCTGAATTGTCTTCCTGTGCAGGATACAAAATGCTGCTGAGAGCTTGCTAACCTCTCCACTGTCCCTCGGCACACACTCAGAACTGAGGAACCTGAGGGAACTCAGTGCTCTGTGGGCTTGCTCTGTGTGTTACATTGGCCTTAACCTTTGCCGTAGCTACAAGCTGCAATTACATCTCCTAAGAACCTTTGAAGTTGTCCCTCAGCTGGAGGTGAAAATACCAGTGCACCCCTACAGCTGATGTAAAAAGGTGAAAAAGGTCAACGCCCTTGTCCTTCAAGTTGCTTCAAAGTTGAGGTTTGTTTGGGGAATTTTTGGTATTTTCTGTTGAAGCAGGCTGTCCGTGGGAATGGCAGAAACTCCATCCTTGTCTTTCAGGATTTAGCTGGATAAAGCCGTGGCTGACCTGATCTGATCTGATGCTGGCCTTGGTACCACTTTGGGTAAGAGGCTGGTGGGAAGGGAGGAAATGTCTCCAACATTTCTATGCCTGCATTGCAGAACAGCTGCTTTTTATCCATGCCTGATTAACGAGCTGTGTTTAATTAATGCCCTGTGCTCTGTGGGGTTCCAACAATATCTCTGCTGTTGAGAGACAGTGTTACTGCGTTGTGATGATTTTTCTTTTCTAATTTTCACCTGCTTCTCTCCACACAGGAGGCTGGGGAGCAGGGCAGGAGAGATGTTACTTTATCCAGAATATATTCTGCAGGTTTAGCTTTGGACTTGACTTTGTGTGAGCACATGCTTGCCTGCAGAATAGCAGGATCTGAAGCTCCTTTTCCTCTGTTCGTCCTTCAGATTTGGAGAGCTGAGCTTGAGTTGATTCTCCATGCTTGGAGTATTTTCTTTACTTGTGTTATTCCTTATTCCACAAGTATTTGTGCCCTGTCCTGAGATGAGAAGTTTGAGCTATGATGAACTGTCATCTTTCAGCTTCACAGATCAGACCTCTCAGAGCTGTGTAATGTGGGAAAATTTGAGCTCTCAAAACAAACCGCAACAAACTTCCTGTAGCTTTTGATGATCATTTCCATTTTTTCATTCCAAGCTGTTTTGTGACACTCGAATGTTAAGTTACTTCTGATAGAGCTGGCAGAACTTAAAGCTGGTGTGATAAAGCTGAGAAAGCTGGAGGTAAAGTCTTGATGCAAGTATCTGGAAGGGTACTTAGATAATTGCCTTGTATAGTGAAGCATTTGACTCAGCATTGTCCTGGCAGGGACTTAAATTATTTGCAAGTGGTAAGAGTTCTCTAATGGGATGAACAAACACTCGAAGGAAGAGCTAAACAAAAATTTGGAGTTAGGGCATCAGCAGGTTCTCAGTCCTGGTCTCTTTGCTTTCAGATTTTCTGTTCAAACAGCATCTCAGGGTTGCTGCAAAATCTGTGGATCGTTTGCTTTTTGTATGTAAATGTGTTCTCATCCTCCAAACAGCATGAGAATGAAAAAATAATTTTTTGTAGATGGCCCGGGGAAAATCCTCCTTGAAAAGTCTGATAAGGATCAAATTAGTGCAAATAAGATTTGATTAGCTCCAGAAAGGGCAGTTTCATAGGACTAATCCTTGATTTGGTTTTGGTTTTTTTTTCCTCTCCCTTGAACTACTTAGTCATCAGGCAAGGGTAGGATTCCTTTCATCTGCTGGAAGTAGGAGACAAACAAACTGATACACTGAGCATTACCCTGTCATCCTTCCTTCTATACCCATCTCTTTGGTGCGGAATAAAAGTGAAAACCTCGTAACATTTGTTTAGGTCTGGCCCTTACTGATGAAGAATCTCACTAACAATAGGTACAAACGATGCCAATTAAATCAAATGTCCAGCCTCCAGGGGAGCTTATTGACTCTATCTAAATATAAACACTCAAATCTGTACTTTAGAGCTAAATATAAACCTTGCTCAAGAGACCGTGTCCGCTGCTCCCATTGGAAATGTGCACGCTGGGGTGAGGAGAAGGATCCTGTTTGATCTCCAGAGGTGGAACAGGAATGTGCTGTGCGTGGGTGGATAATTCAAGGCTGACATTCCTAAGCTGTCCAGTTGCAAGGAGTCTAGGATAACCCAGAAAGGGTTTTAGGTCAGCTGAATAAGGAACAAGGAGTGCTGGAGTTAGAGGCGTGTGTGACGGTGTGTTATTTTTTGTTTGTTGTTCTGAAGTGCGTTTGGTGTTTTTGATAATGATCTGTCCCTTGAAATTCTGTATAGGATGAAATGAGACAAGTGGATGGATTTTTAACTCTTTTTGCTCAGCTTTTTATGCAGCGCTTTGGCTTAGTTTATCAGTAAAGGGAGCTTTTCCTGTCTCTCTGGAGTCTGTTATTACGTTTGCAAGGAGTCTTTGATGGTGAAAGGAAGTATTGAGTGAAAGTAAACCATTCCTAATCCCAGCAGCAGAGCCTGCTCCTTCCTCGATAACCCAGACACAGCAACTGGCTGAGAGAACCTGATAGAAATTCATGGGCTCAAATAACATTCTGGCAATTTGAAGCAGACCAAGTTCATCTTAAATTTACTTTGTCCCCTAGAAGATTGGCTTGGTGAGACATGCCCTTCAGGGATAAGTTCCTCTAATCGTAAATAAAACATGCACTTTCCAAGGAAGACAAGGGAAGGAAACAAAACTGAAAGATTCAGCAGTAAATTAAGACTATTATTTTGCTTTACTGTGGTGCTTTTCTTAATAGTGTGGCTGTCAAAATTTTGGTTGATGCAGGCAAAGGTTCTGTTTTGATCTCTTCTCAGTCCCTTGAATTTTGCTCTATACCAGCATGAAATGATTCAGGGTGTATTAAGTAGATTTATTTCATCTCCTAGTATTTAATTATGCTTTTGAAAGAAAGAACAATTCAAATTTGGGATCAGATTGTCTGCTAGTTATAGTTCTCTTCCATCTATTACTGCAGCTGCTGAATTTCTGGCTCTTGAACATCTTTATTATAGAGCAAAAAAAAGTGTGAGGAATCAATGCCTTACATAATCAATCCAGCTTCTGCAGTGAACTTCTTATGCTTTGGCTGGAATGCTAACAGAGTGTTTGTTTATCAAAGACGAGGTTTTTCTGTCTTTAGGAAGATTCTTTAACTGCTGGAGCAGATAATCTTCTGTCGGCTGTAGAAGAGATACTGAGGTCAGCACAAAGCGCTGTGATTTACCCAGCTAGGCTGGTAAAAAAGCAGGCACATTTTCAAGAAAAAACACTTTTGGAGAAGCTATTCTTGTCTTGTGAGTAAATGAAATAAAATGTGGTATAAAAGCATTGCTTTGCTTGACCTTTTAGTGGTAACTTTGGGGTTCTCTTCAGAAGGAGATGACTTGGACGTGCAGTAACATATGTTGATCAAGATGATTTCTTCCATTGAGTGTGGTTTGGTGTTGAATATTTGAGAAATGGGAAGAAGATCCAGGCAGCAGTGAACAGTGGTGACAAACATACCCTCATGTCCTGGCATTTATTTCAGAGACCACTTTCTGACTGCTTTCTTTGTACCTGCTGTGCTATACTGTTGGATGGTAATAGAACAGGTTGGAAACAATTACCCTTTACTCCATTCCATGGACTTTAGCAGATTTTTCCTATCAATGGCAGCAGAGAATTGCTCCCAGGATCTCAGTCCTCAGGCTGTGTAAGCATTCCAGTTGATAGGAGCTTCCCAGTCTCTGCAGCCCATTCTTTGGGCCTCACATTTCCTAAGAAACATGGAGCAGTACCAAGCCTTTTGTGGGACTGCATGTCTAAATCAGCAGTGCCTGGTGAATTGGATTGCTTAATGGAATGAGCACTGCTATAATCCTAAGTAATCACCAGTATGCTGGCATCTCAGGGGAGGAAGAAAAAAAGAACCCATGAAATCATTTTTATTGAAACAGTAACGAAGTAGATTGCCTGGTGTGTACATCACTGGATTTGTCACATTGGGTTGGAGCAGAAGCCATTATTCAGTGCTGAACTGTTTCATTTTAAGGAACAGCAGAATTATACCCATGTTTGATTACTTGTAGCTGTAGTAATGGGGCAGGTGAGAGCACAGTCCTGCTTTTACTCTAAGATGGGTGTTTTTTCTCATACTTTATTTCTCTGTCTTGTTGACACAACACCACAACACAATAATCCAGGATCTTCATGGAACATATAGTAATTTCAATCCTCAGATAATTCCACTGAATGTATTGCAGAAGCATGGCTAATATTGCAGAGAGTACCAGTGTTTTCCAGGGATGCATGCAGCAGGCTTTGCTCTGCTCCTGCTCCTCTAAGTGTGATTTGTAGCTTCCCGCCTTTAATTGATAATAAACCAGATGCAGGTCCCATTTTGCTTGGGATCCTTTTTGTTGTATGATGAAGGGCCCAGTGCTGCTGCCTGTGGAGAGTGAGATGTGCTGGTTTTAATGGACTTGAAGGGCTCTGGTGGACTCCAGAATGTCCGAGGTGACTTGGGGACCTTCCCATCCTCAGGAGTCACTCTTGTGTCCTGCAGGCCTGATGCTCTTCTTGATATGCTCAAGCTGTGATAAAATTTTCTGCAGTGGCTACTCAAGTCCAGGTCTGCACTTCAGGTTTTTCTAGAGCAAATCAGAGCATCCTAACTTGGGGCAAACTTTTTAGCCCTTCCCAACCTCTGCGTTGAGGAGGACGAGCACAGGGGCCAGCACCTTTCATAATCCAAGGAGAAAGAAGTGTCAGACAGAGATTCCAGATGTGTCTGCCCTCCAGGCAGGAGGAGTAGCTAAAGGTGCAGGCTGATGAATGCTCTTGCACCCCAGCTTGGCACCTGTTGAGTCACATTTACCCTCTTTGAGCAGGGCAGTGCAGTGTCCAACTCTGCAAGTGTCCAACTCGAAGAGTGAAATCAGAGAATCATCACTTAATGGTTTGGTCTGGAAGGGACCTTAAATCCCATCTCGTTCCACCCTTCTGTCATCGGCAGGAACACCTTCCACTATCCCAGATTGCTCCAAGCCCCATCCATCCTGGCCTTGCACACTTCCAGGGATGGGGCATCCACTTCCAAGGATGAAGGAAACAGAGCTTAATGATTCTCTTTGAAAGTTCCCTGCCAGCAAACCAGTGCATCCTTCACCTCTGACTGTTCTGGATGTTGTGGGATGGTTTTGCCCAAATAGCAGAGTTCTGGCTGTGGGAGGGGTTTGGCATCTGTCCATGCTTCTTGTCTAAATACTTGGAGTCAGCCCAAGGGGATTTAGGAATGGTTGTGCTTTTGGTAGGCTTCTTCTTCCTACACCACCTAAATGCTTCAGAGTTCTTCAGCTGATCTTGAGAATGAAGTACTTCAGTTTCAAGTTTCGAGTATATGGTTGTGTTTGGAAAACTCAGCTCATCAGACACAAGATTACAGCTCCTGTTGTTGTTTGGATTGGCAGTGTTAACTCAAAGTCCCTCTGTTTGCTTTGTGCCTGATCCCATAGCGAATGTGAGGATACAGTGAATTTTGCTGTGAAACTCAGGATCGTGTTTTAGATGAGCTACTTATAGTGGTCACACCCTGCTTTTAGGTGACAAAAATGTTATAACTTGATCTCTTCATTTAGCCTTAATTTACAGGTGTGCAATCTCAGTTTACCTCGATGTGTTTTCCTTTTTTTTTTTTTTTTTGTTGCCTGAATGTCTGTATAAGACACATGGCCTAGGCCAAGTTCAAATTATTACCTTTATTTTTCTTTGTATTTTTATTGGTACTGTTTCCTTAGTCAGTGCAAAAACAATCAGAAGCTGGCTCTACTTGTTTGTGATCCATTACTTTTTGAAGGCATTGTTTTGCTGCTGGAAGGTGTCCATGTCGTTGGCTGAGGGCTACAACTTTCCCTTCTTTTCTAGCCTGTATCAGACATGCATTTTTATCAAAATGTCCTGGGCAGCGAGCAGTGCAGTGTGAAGGGCAGCCAGCTGAGGCAGGGCAGATCTCTGATGGGAGCAGTGGATTTATCACATAAAATACAGCTGGGAATTTTCCAACTGACAGATGCCAGGAGATGGCAGTTTATAGGAGGGCTGGCATTCCTGTGGGAGTGATCCATCTGAACTGACAAATGAAGAACATCTTTCAGGTCAAAGAAGACATTCTGACCAAAGGGAATAACCTGTACCGTGATGCTGGGGCTGTGCTGCTGGAGCTCAAGACCTGTCATTTGTAGGAATTTAGGATATCAGGGTGGATGGAATCCACTAAGAGAGCACGTAATGCTGAAATGGGGATCACTGGAGTTGAGGAGACTCCACCTTTGAAGACATTAAAAACTCAGCTGAGTAAGGTCCTGGGCAACCTGACCTACCTGTGATGTGGGGCTCTGGCCTGAGCAGGTTGGACAAGAACGTGGAGGTCCTCTCCAGCATCAGTTACTCTGCCATTGCCACACAGTCATCACCTGGACAGCTTGGAGGGCCCAGAGGGGAAGGCAGAAACCTCATCATAAAGTTATAATGCTCTGACACATTCTGCAAGTTAAAAGGAGTAAACCTGATGCTCACAGTGGGCCTGAAATTGCGAGAAATCTTTCCAAGACCTGTTTTGTTGTGGGAAAGCAACAGTGACCTGGAGGGAGATGAAGTGTCCCTGCAAGCTTTGGCAAGGCTTGTCTTCGGCAAATGCTGCAGTCTGTTTCTGGTTCAGCAGGGTTCATCCCAGCTGCTGCAGAGTAAGATTTAAACAGTTTGGGCCAGTCACTAAGTACCAATTTCCGTGTTCTGTCAAGGTCACTCCAATGCCTTTTGCTGAGAGGTTGGAGATGCCCTTTGTGGCTGAGCTAAGTATAGGATTACGCCAAGAGAGGGTATGTGGGACCAGAATACACTGAGAGCAGTCATTACCATACTGCTACCACACATCAGTAGTGTTGCCTAAAATCCATGGAGCCGATTCACTTGCTTAGAGGAGTCTTTATTTTAGAGTCATAAAGGCTCAGAAGGGATACCTGAGTGCTCCTGTCTGAGTGCTCCTGCCTTTGTGGCACAAGGTGGAATTGGGCAGTAGGCACAGCCACTCCTTCTTGCATCACTCCCTCTCCAGGTTTGCAGCTGTTCTGGTGAAAGCAGCGTGGCACCTGCTGTCCTCCAGAAGGGCTGTGTTGGACACCAGGCCATCCATCACAGCACAGCCTGGCAGCTCCTGAGGCTGCACGGTTGTGAAAATCCATGGACAGGAGAACAAACTGTTCCACTTCAGGTCTCTGAAGTGGATTTGTAATGTCGGCACAAAAGCCAGCTCTGTCCTGGAAACAATCTGCTGCTTCTCAGCAAGGGGAGGTGCCAGAGCTGCCTTCTGCCACAGGGATGTTCAGGACAGCTGTTCTTTGTCTGCCCTGAGCAGTGGTTGATCCAGGTGGCCTTTCTGACCAGGAGGCCCTGTCCCTTTTCCTGCCAGTGAGCCCTGCTCATAGCATGGCTTTAATAGTTTTGGTTTTCTGTCTCAGGACTTGCCTCTATAGTATTTTTTGCCTACAGTGTTGTTTGCCTTTACATCATTTCCCCTCTCTGCCACGTTTGGGGTAAAATCAGGAGAAGCTTTTTCCCTGCTTCCCTTACAGCTGATGCTGGTACTGTGAGGAGCCCAGGGAATGCTGAGAAAAACGAGACAGGATATAAAAAACCTGTGCTTTTATGTAACATAGCACTCTTTCCCATTCTGAGAGGAGATCACTGGTGTGCCTGATCTGAAAGGGAGAGGTTGTACAAGTTCTGCCCAGTGATGCTCTCTCCCTTCTTCCTTTAATCTGCATTTTCAGCACATTCCCCATGGGGGTGATGCCAACTTGTCTTGTGTCGTTCAGCACCATTTTACTGCCTCACATAACATGCAAACCCCACAGATGAATTAATGTCAGCAGGAAGAAAAACCAGCTGATACTTTTGTTTGGAAGCTGGTATTTCTTTCCTTTAACTACCGAGACTTTGAATTCTGAAATACTGTTCCTCTCCTAAGAGCTGTAATTAAGGCAGGTCTGGGTTTTCTAAGCTCTGCCTCTTTGAGGTAAAGCACTCAGATAGTGATGTGTTCATGTAAAAGGGTACCTCACCTCTGGTTTGCTGTGACTGATTTATGGTTGACTTTGCAAGCCAGGTTCTACATGGGTTATAAAGGCATGCAGTGGAAATTCATGGGGAAAACAGCCTTTTGGAGCAGGTTAGAAATAAATGTCTTACAAATGGTAATGTCAGTTCCTACCTTAGCCGTAAAATCAGTGCCATAATTTAAAGGTATTAAAATTAAATGGGCTTATAAAGATGCATCTCTGTAGCAAAGACCTTGATTGCAGCTGCAGCAAGCAGTGAAGGGTCTTTGTGTAGCCTTTGGCTCTGCTCTGGAGCAGAATCCACTGGGCACACACGTTGAATGTGAAGGAATATACACATCTCTTAGGTTGATCTCAGTTGAAATCTGTGCTGTGTCAGAGAGGTTCCTTTAGAATAAAAATGTGCTCTTTGATTTTGTGAGTAGTTTGGTGAAAAGGGCACAGACTAACAGGCCAAAGAAGAAATTGTAATAGTAGCATACCTGACAAATCAGTTTGTGGAGATGTGGAGTGGCTCTATGGCTCGGAGCTGGGCAAGGCAGCTCTCTGAATTGTTGTCAAGTTGCTGGAATAAAGTATCTACTTACGTGGGCAAAATAGCTCATTGTAATGCTTGAATAGGCTGTTATTTAAAGCCCGTGAGTCTCATTCTATATAGAGCAACATTTCAAGGGGTAAAAAGACTAAATTTATATTGGTATTTTATTAAAATTTATGCTGGCACAGCAGCACTGGAGCTCCAGTGGAAGCTGAGTTGGCTCTTTCATTCAAAGTCACAGTTCTGCCTGCTTTATAACTTAGTGAAAAATTACCTGTGGAGATGAGGTTTCTCATCCTGATCTCAGCTCACCAGGGTGTTTGGTCTTCTAAGTGCTTCATAACCACTCTCTGCTGCTGTGGGTGTTAAAATGATGGAGCTGGAGAAGGTGCTTTCCTGGTGAGGCTTTCTCTATATTTAGGGCTTGATGCTTTATTGTCTTACTTAATTATTTCTTTGCTATTACAAAGGTTGGGAACATGGCTTCAGGAAAAGCAAAGGAGCTCCTCAGCCTCCATCCCATGTGGGAAGGGGCAGGGAGGCACAAACACAAGAAAAGCATTTGCCTCCCCTGCACAGGCCAGCCACAAGAAAGACCAAGGGCAGCTTGGCCAGTTTTGTGCCCTAGCCCACATGCCATCCTAAGTTAATTAGCTCCAGCTTGTAGACCTGGGAAAGGCTGAGGTCATCCCTGTCATCTCTTGGCTCCAAAGCTGTCACTTGGCCTCTTGCCTTTGTGCTGGTGTCCCCTGCAACGTGCATGGATCACACCAGAACAGGGGCCCTTTTTACACTCATCCCACATCACTAAGGAAAAGGAAAAATAATTCTGTAACCCTTTAAAGCCTCTGTTTACTTCCATACAGCGTGGTCTAGATGGCATTGCATCTGTTGTGCATCCTCCTTCCATGGCCTCTCTGCTCAGGGAATTGTGTCTGCTGGATTTATGGCTGTAAGGGCCTCGCTGAGGAACTGTTGTTGAAGTATTTTGGACAGACTGGGAGGAAATTTCAGAGGGTTTGAGGAGTTTTTTTAAGGGTATGGTGTGTTCTCCTTTGAAATTTATTTCCATTTTTCCTTATTCTCATGTGTTTGGACAAACTGAGCCCTGTGCCCATTCCCTGAGGTGTTTTTGTTATAAATGCTGGGATAATTTGTTTATGGCAGCCTTGGCCCAGGTGATGTCAGAGTTGACTCAGTGAGGTGTCCTTGGAGACAGGAGCCACCTGTCTTCACTGTTCTTTGATGTTGGAGCCTGGCAAATTCCTGCTAGGGATGGCTGGCTGTGAATCCCTATTGAAATTCTGGCTCAGTGCTATCTTAAAAATGCTGCAGCAAGTGCTCATGTTTGGAAGAGCTGTAGCCTGAAACCACCACCTGACTTCTGGCTCCAGAGCACAGGGTCTGGTAGAGATGTCCCTCACAGATGTTAATGCTTCAGGTGGATTTGCTTTCCCATCCCATGATTTCCCTGGGTGGTTTTGTTCTAATGGGTGCCAAAATCACCTCTGAAGTCCTTGTCCTGTATAATATTCCTTGTTAGATAGTTACAACTTGCCTGCTCAAAGGACCTCTTGTAGTTTGACCTGTGTAAATCCTCCTCCTCTGCTTTGCATCTTGGAGTCGCCTTTCTGGGGGCCAGTCACACGCGGCTGAGTCCTTCACCTCAGGAATGTGATATGAGGATGAACAATCCTCAAATCTGAAGTGCTTGGGGACTCTCAAGGATGATGTGCTTTCCATCAAAGGAGTGAAGCAGCTGCTGGTCAGTGGTGGATAGGAAGCAGGATTTGTGTGGGGTGAAAATACCTTGGAAGTTCTTGAAAGATGAAGGCAGGAAAAGCAATGCTTCAGTTCTGCCTTTCTTTGAGAGCTAGAATGTAGGTGTCCTCATTTTTTTTAACTTGTGACTTTGTCATCCAGGATATGGCCAAAAAGAGAGACTAAAATGAGCAACTTGTTCTCTTTTTTCCCTCCACCGTTGATGAACATATCAGCAAGGACTGTGACCTGAGACTAGAAAACATCTGGCTTCTTTCACTTGTTCTGCCCTTGCTTCTCAACAGGCAGAGGGAGAGTCTCTTGCAGGATGCTTTTATGATGCTGATGCTGAGGTGAATTCCCCTGGTAGAACTGGTGTGCTGTGCTCCCAGCACTCCTGATCCCATGTTTTTTGCCTGTTTTGCTCCAGCACTGTCCTGCTCTGCAATGGTTTTTATGATTTGATTAAGAATGTGTCAAGGTGGTTGCATTTGGATTCTCTGTCTTTTCTCTGTTCATGTAAAGTCTCCCTTAGCTTCTCCCAGTGCTGTAGGAGCTGTGGACTCTGTTCCCTTCCCACCTCCATTGTTTAGGGCTTGGTACAGCAAAGCTCTTAAGCCCATAGTTTTTTCTGAGCCTGCAGGTGATTTCATTGAGAGCAGAGTTTGGGTCTCTGTTCCAGTTTTTGTTGTGGTTATTTCAATGACAGTCGGAGAGCCGAGATAAGACAGGGAGAATGGCAGACATGAGCTGGAGTTTTTTTAATTGCTCTCATCTCTGCAACAAAGAAACCAGTGGAAAGATCCTGTGAAGTGATGCAAATACAGAGCAGATGCTCCAGCTGGGCTGGACTGGTTGCAGATCTATGTCTTGATGAGAAATGAGAAATGCTCCTTGGATCTCACTGGCATCGAGGGGAGAGGATGGGGGGAAGGTTGGGGGGATGCTGGTGGTTCCACAGAGGGACAGTGTCTCTGCTGGTGACAGACCCCAAAGTGGCACTGCCAGTGAGCAGCTCCTTCTGTCAGTGCCCAGCTGCAGCTGAGATGCTCATGAAGCACCTGGCTTTACCCAAGGCCTGTCTGATTTGGTGACTAAGCCATTACGAAGTATGTGGCAGAGAAATGCTGAGGAATTTTTTGCTTTGGAAGAGAATATTGTTGCTTGGTTGATTTGAAAGGTTGATTTATGGCATCAGGTCAAAGGCAGTTGCTTCTGCTGCTTCTCAATTAGAAGACTTACTCATTGATGGATGACTGAGGTGAGGGAGTGAAAAATCTTGATATACTTTTCCTTCTGGAAGAGTTGGCTTGCTATCACAGTGGTCATTTCTCTTCCCCTCTGATTAGATCCTTGTTTATCTTAGAAATGCAATGGCACTGCTAATTTTTGTGGCTGTTTCAATGCTGTGGACATACCAAACTGGCCTGCGCTCCTTCAGTGACTCATTTTCCTTCTGGAGTGTTCTGAGGATGTGCTGTGGAGCATGTTCGGTCTTTCTGACCGAACAGAGATGAAGAACTGCACTAAACTTCTCTTCTTCCTTTTCCACCCTTCCCCCTTACAGACACTTCCCATTAGGTTAATTGGGCAAATCTGTACAGCACAAAATTTTCTGAGTACCCCACGTCAGCCCTGTGGTGGGAATGCTGTGGAGGGAAGCATGAGGCCCATTTTTTTGGCATCATTGTCCAGGAGTATCAAGGGGTTCAAGAGTTCAGGGCTTTTAAGTCCTGATGAGTCAGCACTGAGGAACGTGAGCTTTCAAATGTGTGAAAGACAAGACATATTGTTCTCTAGGACTGTTGTGGATAGGGCAAGATGTGTTGTGCCTCAAGCTGATAAAAGGGAGTTTGACTTTTTATCAGGAGATACTTTCCCACGACTTGGTAGGGAAAAACATGTGAAGAAGTGGGACTGACTGAGGAGGAGACTGTGGAGTACCCAGTGCTGGTGGCTGTGTGAACAGGATGGATCCTGCTTTATGGGAAGGCAGTGTTGTGGTGCATTTGGTACCAGCCAGGCCAGGCTCTGCACTGACCATGTCTGATGCTGAAGCACTGAGGGGCTCTTGAATGGCAGAGGATGGAATGGGCAGTGCTATCTCCAGGTAAATTTTAGTGGATTTTGTGCTCAGAGAGACCCTGAACTCAACATCTGGGCTTAAAGGAGTAGTTCTCATCTTAAGAAGGTTCTTGAGGGGAAAAAACCTTCCAAAATTAAAAATCCTAAGGTGACTTTTGCTGTTTTATCAGCCTGTGGCACTGAAACACTGCGAGTCAGGTTGCAGGAGCTGAGCTTCGTGCTCCCACTCCACCCAGCACAGGCTCTGGGTGTGTTGTGCTGATCTAACTCCCCCAAACGGCAGAAAACAAACACAGACAGAGGGGGTGGCAGGAAGGCACCACAAATATTCTCTTCATTTCTTTCATCTTTCCTAACTTGTGATTTTAAACACCGTGAGCTGTGCAGGGAGTTGAGATTGGGTGACTGGAGGTAAAATCAGGATTGCTGTGGAAGTAGGAGCAGGTAGTGGGGCATTGAGAGACCTTTCCCAGTAATAGGCACAGTGCAAAATTCACCTCTAACTGTGCAAGTCAAGGAGGGCTCCAGCAAGCACCTTGGAGCAGAATCTCAGCCTTCCAGAAACATGAAAGTTCCAAAGTTTTAATGAGAGTGCTGGCAGCAGTGTGAGGAGCAGGATTTACCTTCCTTGCCCTAAGGAGAGCCATTATGTGCGGGTGGGAGGTGTGATTCATCCTGGAGCTGGTCACCATAAATTCTTTGGAAACAGCAGAGCTGCTGGTCAGGCAGGAGGGAGGGGTGTGCCTCTTTGCTGCACTCAGCATGGGATAGTGCCATCATCATCTCAACCTCCCTACACCCAAGGTTTCATGGCGCAAAAAAAAAAAATAAAAAATTATCCTTGAGTTAAAATCCTAAAGGAGCCCCTTAAGCATCTTGGGGGAAGGGGCTGGGGTGGGTTGAGCTCTTTGTTTATGGAAATGTGCTAGTAGCTGTTCTGTGCTCACTTTCCCCTTCCTCTTGTTCAGATAAGATCACACTGCCCCATCTTTGCTGTACATTTTTGGCACTCACGTGCTTGCACCCTGCCAGGCAAAGGATTTCTGTGGCTGACTAACAAGACAAAGCTGCCAGCCTCAGTGTTCAGCAAATGACCTCAGTTCTTAATCTTCTTTCCTGAAAATACCAGGTTGCTGTAGGAAATGTTACAGAGAAAATGCATCTGAGAAACTGCACCGTGTTCTCAAAAGATCCTGGTTTCAGATGCATGAAAAATGTAAGAATTTTCCCCCTTGCTATGTTTTATCATGGTATCTTGGGAGACAGTTGATATTGTGTTGGTGAGGGTCTGTTTTTTCTCAGTAACTTTTGAACTCCGTTGTTCTATTTGAAGCAAATTATACAGATCTTGGGGTTATCTGAATTCACAAAATATTCAACTTGGAGTAACAGTTAATTATTAGTATTAAGATCCTATAAATTCCATTACAATACCGACTAATTTCCGTGTCAATACTAATCAATTCTATTATTTAGTACTGAAATTCAGAGAACTGATGCAAGAGGCCAGTGTGGAGTGGGAATCCTGAAGGACCAGGCTTTGCTGGCTCTGTTGTTCTGGATTTGCTTATTTCCATGTGAGACAGAGCCAAGGGGGACTCCAGCATGTCCAGCAGTGACTGGATGTCAAAAGACAAAAAAACCCACCAAAACTCAAAAATCAAACAAACAAAAAACCCAAACAAACAGACAAACAAATCCACACAAACCCCCCCAAACCAAAACAAGTAAGGTTTTCAAGAGGATTTTGGTTTTGTGTCACCTTTTTATTTTCAGGTTCACCAGACTTTTTCTTCCTCTTACATTCAAATGAGGCCATATTTACCTATTTCTTAGATTCTGCCAAAACTGAAAGAAAAGTAGTTTTTCATGTAATTCCACATTGCATCTGTGACTTGCTGCATGAGATTTCTGAGCAGTTGTTGATGCTGATTAAACCAAGTCCCTAGTTTGGTTGACAACTAAACAAAGAATACTTGTCCAAACTTTCCTTTGCGAGGGGCTGCAGACAAAATTTCAGACATGAATTTTTATCTCACATTCCCTGACACCCATCGGGTGCTGGGGTGGAGGCATCTTTCAGACAGACATACACAGACACCCAAACAGATATCCAGGTGTAGCTGGAAGGTTGGGCAGTAGGGAACAGGGATTTTCACCTTTGAAAAGGCTGTGATTAGTTGTATTGGAGCTGCCGACCAGCTCTGGGCCCTGTGGGATACTCACTTGGCTGTGGGGCACTGTTCCAAGAGAATGAGTGGGGATTTTGAGTAGTTACAGCTCACCCTCAGGTAGGAAGATCTTGCAAATCTTGGGAAATCTTGCAAATGCACTGCTGCAGCCCAGCTTGTATCATATCCAGGTAGAGAGCACTGATGTTACATCAGCTTACAGCCTTAGCTCTGTGTCCACAATGCTTCACTTATCTGCTTCTCCTTCCTGTGATCCTTGCCTAAGAGGGACTTGTGACCGTGGTGATAATTATATCTCTCTATATATGTCTTCATATTCTGCTCCTTGAAGTGTCTGAAAGCTTCCTCTTTGATGTGATTCTGCTCCCCAGAATACATTATACTTTCCCAAAACAAGTACTGTGCTTGTTATAATTTTTGCAGAAGTGCTGAGCATTTTCAAGTGCTTTTCATCATCCCCAAATGTGGAAATAGATGACTTGGCACTTTCTTTTTACTGCCAGCTGCTAAAGAGGCCAGTTCTGGATTAGGAGAACACAGTGAATCCATTGCAGAGGGATGTCTGTGGTGGTTGCACAAGACTGGATTTGTGTAAGGACTGCTACTGTATAGGGCTGGATGTTGGGGGTTATCTTCTACTTTGTATGAGGCTGGGATTTTAATCTTTAACTTGGTTTCCAGTTGTGCTCAGTTTTCAAAGGCAGGGGCTGGCACAGAGCCTCAACTGTCTGGTGGAAGAAATGGTCCTTTGTGCTGTCAGTCGTAGAACCACAGCATCACAGACTGGTGTTGGCTGGAAGGGACCTTCAAGGCCATCCAGTCCAATCCCCTCCTGTGGGCAGGGACACCTTTCCACTGTCCCAGGTTGCTCCAAGTCCTGTCCAACCCATCCTTGAACATTCCAGGAATGTGGCAGCCACAGCTTTTCTGGGCAACCTATGCCATTGCCTCACTGGCCTCACTGTACAGAACAATTCTTCCCAATATTTAGGGTGAGTCAACCTGGTTTTGGTGTAAAACTTCAGTAACTGTTTGGTGGACCAAGCAAACCTCACGGGAGGTGGGACCTGTGTGCTTGTGCTGTACTAATAAAGGGCAGACTTTGTTCAATTGATGCTCTCTTAGTAGTCCAAGTCTGTGTTAATATTCCAAGAATAACACTTGTTGTCATCTTCATTGTGGAGGATTTCCCACATTCTTATAACAGATATTTGCTTATTAATAATTTTTATACTAGTAGGAACTAACACTAGTTATGATCATAGAATCACTCAGCTTGGAAAATCCCTCCAAGAACATCAAATCCAACCATTCTGCCAGCACTGCCAGGCCACCGCTGACCCATGTCCCCAAGTGCCACACCCACATGGCTTTTAAATCCCTCCAGGGATGGTGATGCCACCACTGCTCTAGGCAGCCTGTTTCAGTGCCCTTTCAGTGAAGAAATTTTCCCTAACCCTCTCCTGGTGAAATTTGAGGTTCTGTCCCTGTTCCCTGGGAGCAGAGCCTGACCCCCACCTGGCTGCCTCCTCCTGTCAGGGAGTTGTGCAGAACCAGAAGGTTCCCCCTTGATGGCTTGAGAAGCTGACCTGGAACAGAGGCTAGGCAGAGTTAAAGGAATTAAGCAGGTATTTATTAAAAGGCCTTCAAAGGATACACCTTGGGCACAGTTGGCTCTGCCCAACATGAACCCAAGATGGAAGCAAGGTGGACAGCATGTCACAAGTTTTTACACTTTTGTAAGTTTGGATCTATTTACATTTTGGGGTTAATTGTCCAGTTACACATTCAGGTTATGAAGTCCCATCCTCCTGGTTTGCTCTCTTCACTGTTTATGCTTTTTGGGCTGGAGGCTGTAATGGTTGTCCTTGGTTCTCACGTTGGAAAAGGATTGTTTTGTCTTACTGTCCTATGAGGAGAACTTTCTGACACTTTATATGAAGTTCAGAGCCCCATGTTAAGGCAGTAGAGAATCTAAAAAACATGAAAGCTAAAACTTAAGGCATCACCCTGAGCCTCCTTTTCTCCAGGCTGAGCCCCCCCCAGCTCCCTCAGCTGCTCCTCATGATCTGTCCTGAAGATTTTAAACTCGAGTAGACATTACCTACTGATGTAGTGACTGATGTCACCCAGACCACCCAGCTCAGCCTAGGGGGGCTCCACTACCAAATATTGTCACCAGACCTTTTTTCTAAAATATTCTTTAACAGTTTGCTTTTCAGAATTGTACTCAAATTAGCCAGTGACTGTACAGAATTTCCATCTCCAGAATGTTCTTCTCTCCTCAATTGTTAACAAAAGCATTGAAAGCTACTTGCAAAAAAATCGATGTTTCCAATCAAATCCCCAGTGAAAATTCTCAGGAGAATTCAGCTCCCCAGACAGTTTAATTCAATTTGTTGTCCTTAGAAAGAAAGCATACAACCTGTTATTTTAGGGTATAGAACATAGGCTTTGTTGAGCTGTAGGACATATGTTGAACACAATAAAGCTAGATAATTCTTTGCATGCAATGTAAAATAAAAAAAAAAACAACTTTTCACTAAGCCTTCAGTAAACTAATTAATCACTAAGGAAGACTCCTACTCTGAAACACAGAAACTTCTCCAGCCAAATTTGGTCTTTGCAGTTGAGCCACTTTACCTGAAGACATTTGTGGTTTGGTGGAGAAGCTTCTCCTTCTGGATTAATACTACTTTTTAAAAATAACCCTGGCCCTCCATAGGTGGAATTGCTCAAGTGTCAGATTTAATGATGATATATCCGTTTGGCTAATGAAAGCCAACCCTCTCTAAAAGCAAGCTTTGCCTACAGAAGGTTTGCAGCTTCTTACAAAATTGAATTTATTTCCAGTGAGGAAGGTTGAGCAATGAGTGTGATGGTGTTAGCTACTTTGGGATTTTCCAGGGGACAGAAAATTCCCTTTCACTTGCCAGCTTCAGCTTCTCTTCTGAGAATAATGGATGTTTTTACTACAGGATCAGTGATGTGGCATCAGTTGTGGCAGTCCCTTTCCCTTCTCTTATTTCACTGCTGCTGGATAAGAAGGTGGAGATCAATTCTGACACGTTGCTGCCAGGATTACAGGTGGTAGAATCTTCTTGGTGTTGATTCATTTTGTTGTTAATTTCTGACAAGTTCAAAACAAGTCCATTTTGTTGCTAATAAGTACTGGTTTGGCCTTTAACCCTTCCATCTTGTTCTTTACATTGCTGGCTCTTCATTCACAGATTTCAGACACAAGTTCCTATAATCCTCCTTTTGAACTCATTTTCTCAGGGTACCAGGCAGTCAGTAAGGTCTTTTTGTGTGTGTGATGTTCGTCTTACCCTCTTCTGAGTTCTGAACCTCGTGGACCATCCGGAAGGTTAAAGTGATCCAAACTCTTGCAATCTCATTTGAATTAAAATTGAAAGGTAGTCTTTTTACTAGTTCTGGACATGCAGCAGGAAGGTTAAGGACATAATTCCTTAGAAGCTCTGGGAAAGTCTGTGCTATGAGCTCAACCCTTACTATACATTAGAAGAAGAAGCAGATGGTGCTTATCCACTGCTGAAATTCTAAAGTCTGAGTTTGCATTGTCTTGCATTGTTGCAGGAGACAACAATGAGGAAACCAGGATTTCTAATGGAATCATCTCTGGTTTTCCCAAATTGTTTGTTTTATTCTGTCAGAGTTGTTTCCCTGTCAGTCCTGTGCTGAAGCTTGTTGTGGGTTGTATGCATGTGTACTGAGGAAATATGGAAAAGCAGATGGGTCATATCCTGCTTTCCTCCCCCTCTGTAACCCATAAAATGCATTTGTAAACCAAACATTCTTTTAATTTTTCTTTACCTCTTTGTATTTTGAAGGTTGCATGTGGTCATCTGGATCAAGTAGCTTTGCAAGAGCAGTTTGTGAGCTGGAGGACAGCTCAGCCTGGGGCTGCTGAGGGCTGGACCTCAGGAGTTTTGTATTGCAGAGCCACTGGGATGGCTGAGGGTCCAGGCACTCAAAACAGGTCTCCTCCCAGCTGGGAACCAAGAGGGGGAAGTTCTGTCATGACTGGATGGTAGTAGACAGTATGTGTATCTTGTGAACATCACTCAGCGCCTCAGAAATGGGTTTTGGTGACTCAGAGGAAATGGCAGCACCACAGAACAGCAGTTCTCAGATGTTCCCAGCAGGTACTTTGGTTTCTATAAAATTTGTTTTGTTCTCAGGCAAGGAGCTTGCTGCCCTGTCAGCTGCAGCAGGGAACAGCTCTGTGGTGGTAGTTGCACTCTGGACTCCCCACACAGGGTCCAGAGGCTCCAACTGCTCCTCTTCTGCACAGAATCCAAACAATCTCTCCTCTAGAATCCAAACTAATTTCCTGAGCCTTTAGGTGTGATTACTGCATGTGGTTCACAAAACTTGCCCTGCCTGACCAAAGCAAGGTTGAAGTGTGGAGAATCTGATTTGGAAGAAAAGTGCCATGTGAGTTCGTGAGAGTGTGGGTGACCATGGCAAATCCAAAGCCCTGGAGGGTTGAGCTGTCTGTCAGTGTTTCTGAGAAGGTGAGCACACAGGTGTGATACAAAGAGTGGGTTCAGCACATGTGCTTAGATTTATCTGCATTTAAACAGTGCCTGCTACCCTGTGCTCTGCTGCCCTGCTGTGGCTGGGGCTGCTGTGGTCTGAAAGTGCTATGCATGTCACCTCAGCAGTGCAGGACCTGCTGCCTTTTTGCTGCGGGAATGTGCTCCAATTTCGTGCCCAGTGTATGAGCTGTGGCAGCTCTAAAAGAGTAATGCAGCTCCCCTGATGCTAAACATTCGTGGTTTGTGCAGAGAGACTGGATAAAGTGAAAATAATGTGTATTTAGAGTGGTTTGACCTTATACTGCCTTCTTTCTAGGAAGTCCAGCTGCAAATGCTCAAATGCTCCCTACTAGTGCTTCCTAGCCAAATATTTTTTGAGTGTAGCAATGAACAGAGACTTACTCCTGACTCCCCAAATAAAACTGGTAGGGACCAGTAAAAAACACCACTGAAAATTCATATAGGCTTTACTGCAACCCTAGAAATACCCTGGTCATGTGAGCTAAAAGAGCAAGACTACAAAGGCATGGGGTGTAACTGCAGCCCTCCAGCATCCTCCTGCTCCTGGGACATCGCTGTGCTGCTCCAAGCCAGCTCCTACAAGGTGTCTCTACTGATCATAGGCTGTTCAGCAGGGCAGAGCCTCAGCTTAATCAAATAATCTTTGTTATATCTAGTATGATTGTCTATATCTGACTATTTATAGCCTGGCGCCGTGTGTGCCAGACACGTGTCCCAGATTGTGTCCGAGAGTGTATTTGATAATAGATTTACAATTGCTGGAAAGAAGTGTGGTGATGGGCTCGGAATTTTGATGGCTCTCCCTCTGCTGTGCTGTGGTTCAGATCCCTGTTCCTTAAGGATGCTGTGGAAATTGCAGAGGTGCTGCAGCAGCAGCAGCGACAGCATTTACTTCCAGGGTGACCCTGGCTGTGTTAGTACCCTTGACTGGAAGTGAGGAATGGGCTAGCAGTCATTTGAAGAGATTTTTGGGGGGAGGGTTTTTGTAGAGAGACAATGAATGTGGTTGGTAGATAAGGCTGCATAGGATATGGGGATACCCAGTGGATCTGGATGTTGCAGTCACAGACATTCCTGCCTGGTTTGCAGTTCTCTGTCACTTGCAGTCATGATATCAGGGCTGTGTGTCCTCAGTTTGGCAGCACAAAACCAAAGCTGGACTAAAGCAGAAGGTTCTGAGACTCTGCTTTGTGTGAAAATCCACTGTGCAGAGTGGATTCCATTGGAATGGCTTTAAATGCAGAGGATTGTAAACATTGTAAAAAAAAATCTCAGAAGTTTATTTCTGCCCTTCAGCTGTGAGGCTTGGAGTGATGTCTCATGACCCTCCTGCCTGCAGGCCCTGGGGCTTTTTGCTTAATGCAAACCTGGCAGAAATTTTGGCAGTTCATAAATTGACATCTTCTCTTGTCATCTCAGTTGGGACAGCTCATCTTCACAACAGATGTGAACAACTGGTGAGACTGTAGGCAAGTGCTCCATGCTCATTGCATCTGAATTGAGAGAGGGGAGATCTCTGGAGATCCTTATTCCTATGGAGAACGAATAAATGATACATGGATTAATTGTTACCCCACTGCTTTCTGTTATTCTCAGCCACAGCTGGAAAACTTCAGCTGCAGCTCGTATATGACAACTGAGCTCCTTCAACTTGAAATGACAGGGCAAGAGCTTTACGAGAGGAACCACAGAACTATAGAATTCCAGAATATCCTTAGTTGGAAGGGATCCACTGGGATTACTGAGTCCAACTCCTGGCCCTGCACAGACACCCCAACAATTCCACCTGAGAGCATTGTTCAAACACTCCTGGAGCTCGGGCAGCCTTGGAGCTGTGACCATTCCCTGGGGAGGCAGTGCCCAGCCCTCCAGATCTCTCTTTCCTGGGGAGATGGAACTGTGGCAGAAGTGGAAGCAGTGTTTCTGCACTTGTGTAGAAAAGGGATAAATCTGTAGAAGAACAAGGCATCATCTGTTCTCTTGCTCTGAGAACAGCTTGTTTTTACAGAGATCTGTCCCTTCACACAGGAGAGCTCTGTCAACAACAAACCAAAAAAAGGTAAGAAAAGTTAAAACTTCCTGCATAACCTACAGTTCCCACTGGTCCCAGATAAAATGGGATGTAAGCACCTCTCTGACTTTAAATAGCACATGGGTAATCATTCCTGGTGTAAATCAGTAAAACTGACTGGATTCAGGGAATTAAACGAAAGAACCAAATCTGTGCGGCTTTCATCTGCATTGGAGTGGCTGAGGAAGAAATCAATACTTGTTAGCTAAATAGGGACAATATTGTCAGTGCTGGAAGTTATTTTCCATTCTCTGTACTCTATTTAGAGCTTGAGAATGATCTCTAGTCCATCCAGCCAAACATTTGCAGAGGAGACAAGGGGTGATTTGGGGGTCCAAGGTTTGGTTTCAGTTCTCTGCTGTTGCACAAGTTCCTCGTCTGAGTTTGGGAATCTTAAGCTTTCTTCTTAAGCTTTCTGCAAATGTTAAGCAACCAATTTGTCCTCCCTCCTTTAGATGGGGAGTGATTGTGGGCTCTCAGCTCTGTTGATGACCACGTTCAGCTAAGTCTGGCTCCTTTGGTTCCTGGTGGGCTTGGATCTGTCTCAGTTCTGTTAGGAGGATGCTGTCTCATCCTTCAGTGACTGAAGCTGCTCTTTGAGCTTGCCACTGTTTATTCCCACAGGTTAAACTGGGAAAGCCCTTTTGTGACTCTGCTTATGGCCAAGGTGTCCCTGCTTGTCCCTTTCTGTAACTTTTCCAAATAAACTCAACTCTGCTGGCACCCAGGAAAGGTCTTTGCTGTTTCTCTGTGCCAGCTGTAGTCTGTGCCACCTTAACTGGCTGAACACTTTTCAGTGATTTATGATTAATAGAGACACTTTCAAGGGTTTGTGGCTTTTCTTCCCAGGTCCTGCCTGTGCTGACAGTGACCTTATCTACATTTAACTTTGCCGTCTGGATTCTTGAAGACAAGCATAGATTTAAGCAGTCCAAAATGAAAGATTAAGCCATGGTTTTAGCTAATCTTCATGCAGGGGAGGCTGCCTGCTCTTCCTATCTGGAGTTTGAGAAATTCTATTATGCTGCAGCATATCTTCAAGGAAGGATTTGAGTGATGATGTTAGCAGCCTATCTTACACTAATTTTTACACTTAATAGCATATGATAAGCCTGTTGTCTGCAGAGTAGCATTTTCTTCTTGAAAAATGACTCCTGTCATTTGTTGTGCTGCAGCGTGAAAATATTTTGCATTTTTCTCTCTGAGGAGTTTTAACTATCCCGTGTCTGCTGCTTGGTGATAGTTTCCATTTTGAACCTAACATACACATGAGCCAAAGCTGTTGCTAAGGGGTTTACAGGAACTTTATGGTCATAGAATTCTCCATGGACTTCTTCCAGTGCACCTGATAGAGCTGTGAGGCGTCTGATCACCTGTCAGTTTTTTAGGACATTCTTTTGGGTCTTCAATTTGTCCCTTCTTACAAAGCATCCTGCCAAGATAGTGCCCTTCAAAGACACTGAGCCCCTTACTTGAAAGCCTCTTGAGGGCTTAGAGCTTCTAAAAGCCTTCAAAGAGTGGCATTTCTGTACCTGCAGAATAATCTCATGCATTTCCCAAAAGGCAGCCACAAATAATCTCCTCTGAGGCCTCATTAGAGAATGCAAAGATTTTCCTCTGTGGATTTGTGTCTTGGCCCTCCATCCTGGCAGCAAGGGGGTCCCTGTTCACTGTCATTTATCCTTCTGTCCTGCTCTTCTCTTGGAGTAATAGAATCATGGAATTGTTTAGGTTGGGAAAGACTTCTAAAATCGAGTCCAGCTAGTCCTCAGTGCTGCCAAGGCCACCACAGACCTTTGTCCAGAAGTGCCGCATCCATATGGCTTTTGAGCACTTCCAGCCATGGTGGCTCCACCACTTCTCTGGACAGCCTATTCCAGTGCCTGACCACCCTTCTGGCATTTTTGCTCCATTCTAATTTCCTTGTTTTATTGTGTGTTCTTCTTCCATGCCGATTTCCACTGTTTCTCACCTGCCTTTGAGTGACTTCTTGTGGTATCTCTGCTTTTTCCTCCTTTTAAACTCTGGTATCTTTGCCTTTCCTCACCAAGTACTACAAGTCCTTTCTGCTGGCTTTTGCAATCATTCCCTGACTACATCCACAGTCATTAAGACAAGCTTTGTAAAGCTGTATTTTCCTTAAAGCCATTCCTGGGCCTGAAGTCTGCCGTGTGGTACACTTAAAACTTTTAAAAATCATTGCAAGAAAGCTTAGGGCCATCTGCTCTGGTTTTACAGACAGACTGTAGGCAGGCTGCTGTGTTGGCCAAAATGATATGGTCATTAAATCACTGTGATGTTTCTCATTGTCAGGTTGAAGTTCTGCCACTCCAGCCTAAAACCAAATTCCTTTCAATTTTGCATGTGCAGGCAAACCATCACTTGGAATTAAATGGATTGATTAAATGTTCTGCTAAACTGGGCTCAGTGAAGCAAAGGCTTTTTCTTTTTCGTGTCTGGGACTTCTGTTAAGGAATCAGAGAACCTATGGAGGAGAGAAGGCTTTGGGGTGACCTGATTGTGGCCTTGCAGTACCTGAAGGGAGCTGACAGGAAAGATGAAGACAGACTTTTTTACAAGTGCCTGGAGTGACAGCACAAAGGGAATGGCTTCAAGCCGAGGGTAGTTTTAGATTAGATATTTGAATGAAATTCTTCCCTGTGAGGGTGGTGAAGCCCTGGCACAGGTTGCCCAGAGAAGCTGTGGCTGCCCCTGGGTTCCTGGAATTGTCCAAGGCCAGGCTGGATGGGGCTTGGAGCCACCTGGGCTAGTGCAAGGTGTCTCTGCCCTAGCAGGGGTTTGGAACTGGGTGATCGTTAAAGTCTTTTTCAACCCAAGCCATTCTGTGATTCTGTGATTTTGTGATATGATACTTTAGCTCAGTCTTGAGCATTCAAAAACATCTGGATTTTTCCAAATTTGAGCCTTTTCATGAATCTTCCATTTGCCTGCCAGTGTTGCATAAATTTAGTAGTAGCTGAACTGAAGTGGCATCAGGTGGAGCCTGTGCAGCAGATTTACACTCTGCTCTTGAAAGTTTTTGCTTCCTGCTGACACCAAGGAGCCCTATTTGTAGTGAGGCAAGAGCTGGGCTGTTGTTTCCACATTGGCAGCCTGGCAGCCAGAGAGGTCTCTTGTGCTTGGGGGTCATGAGGGCTGACAGCCCCCTCAGCAGCTCGAGCTGCTGCAGAGCTCCTGTTTAATTGTTTCTCCAGAAATTGCACTCTTGAATTGAAACCTCTCTTCAGGAGAAGGTGGCTGCAGGCACTGCTGCTCCTGGGAATAGGTTCTGCTCTACTGAGCCGAGGTGGGCACTTACACCAGTGCTATGAGAACTCCATTAACCTGGTGATTGAAAACCTGGCCAGAAAAACTATGTTTTATAGTTACAGCCCAAGCTTTCACTTCTTTTAGCCTTGTCTTGAAGCTTTGACTGGTATCTTAACACTCCAGCAGAACTGGTTTCTAGGAAGTGTGTTACTGCCTTCCTCATTTTTTGCTGCTTTCAGTAAAACAGATGGATTTCAATGTCTCTGTGGTAAAGCATTTGCTCTAGATTCCCCCTTCCCACAGACACTTTCATGGGTTCATTTTCTCAGAGGAGGTAGATGAGTGATCAGAAGACCTCAGACAGTTGTCAGAGGCCCTGCAAAAGCCCCTTGGCCCTTGCCTCCTCCTCATGGCAGTGTTCAGAGGTCTCAGAGGTGCACGGCTGATGAGACCACCCAGCCAGGGCACATTTCCAGCAGTTTTCCGGCTGAGATAGGCTTTATGAGCTGCTCTTTTATTGAAGATGACCACGTTCATCTATTGTTTAAGGGCAAATTTTCAAACAGACTTGATTGGTGTGTTGGCATCTGAGTGGAAGGTGCGTTTTTGAAACTGAAGGGCTTTGAAGAAGTTCTGCTCTAATATTTATGGCTGTATCCAGACAACTCAGGGTGCATTGGTGTGATAGTTTTTCTTATGGACTGAAAAGGTCTTGTTGTCTTTTAGCAATTTAGGTGGAACTTGGGCTCCATTTTGCTTTACTTGTGCTGTTCAGGGAAGAGATAGAAACACCCAGGTGTATCTTTGCTGTGGCAGTTGAGGAGCTTCTGGTCCCAGTGGATTTTTCTGCAATCCTTGTCATAACTGGAATGGAGAAGGTGGTCAGGGAAGTCCTTTCCTTTGCCAGGTGAGTTCATGCCCTGGGCATCGTCAGCTGCCCACAGCTTCCAAGAGTATTCCCCAGAAAGTGTTGGAGCACTGGGAGTCACTGGAATCTCTTGTTATTTACTAATGCTCAGAGAGGTCAGCAGCTTGCTTGCCTTCTGCTTCCACAGTCTGCTTGTGCCATGTGTAGGGAATTAGATTCCAGGCCACATTTTCAGGTGGATTTGTCCAGATGTGTTGTATTTCTCTCTTTCCAGATGGAACTATTCTTTCTTTCTAAAAATTGAGTTTTCCACACTATTACAGGCTGTTTGGTTAAAAGCTGAAAGAGGTAAAACACCCTGGGCTGCGTAGGTGGGACCTGCAGGGACTGGATGTCTCTGTTGGGCTGGTGGGTGCTCCCTGAGGAACCACACCAGGTCACATAAATTACAGCAGCCATTTAACTGTTGTTAATTGCTCTGGCTTAGGTCAGGCTGAGATCAACTATGACTAGAGAATTGTGGAGGTGAGAACAGCTCTCTGATTTATGTTAAGAAGATTCTTGTGGAAGCAAAATTTGAATTTTTATTTTTAATGGATTTCTGAGACAGAACCATCTATGTGAGGGCTCATTTCCTAACAGTTTGTATTAAATCTGTTGTTGATGTTCTGGAGCTTAAATATGTTTCTATAAGTGGAAAAAAAAAAAAAAAGTCTCTAGGTACCTTAGAGATATCTGAGTATCAGCTATGATATGACAGCAATAAGCACATCAAACTGTGGGCTACTGGCATCATTGATATGCTGTCTGTGCAGAGGCTTTGTACATCACTAGGCTTTGTGCCTGACAACTGCAAAGATGTTAATTATTATGCTATAATTCATCAGCTGAAGGACCTTGCAGCACTGTTATTAAGCCAAATTCTGAGGCCTTTGCTAGGTCATTAAGCAAAAACTAAGTAAAGACTAATTTATTCCATTATTAATCAATGAATTAAATATATTCTGAAGTCTTGTTTTAAGAGGGAAGGTACTGCTCAGGCAGAAAGGGAAGAAATTACGTAAAAATATTTAAACAGAAAAATAAATTACTCTTCACAGTTTAAATAATTTTGGAAAATAGTTCTTTCTGCAGTCTTGTGAGCCCAGGTCAGTTCCTGATTTGAGGAGCTACTGGGCTTACAAGAAACAGTGAGAATGGGCTGGAATTTTACCCAGTAAGGGAGGTTCTTTTCACAACCTGTGATTCCTCCCCTTCCTCCTGTCTTGTGACTCTTCTGTGGTTTGTGACTGAGTACCCTCTTTACTGCCCCAGTGTAGTCAAGACATCAATTTTTCAGATTTTCCCATCCTTAGCTTGGGCTCAGATAGCTTCTTGACCTTCTTGGCTTTGATTTCAAGGCCCTCAACCTATCTTGGGTGAGACCCCGACCCCCAAATGAGCTGTGCAAGGAGTGGCCTTGGCCACGTGGACATTGTTTGGTCCCAGGTATATGAGTGACCTTGTTGTCAGCAGTCCCTGAGTCACTTCTCAAATCCCTGCAATTGTGTTGCCGTAGAGTCCCTCTCCTCTCCCTGGTTCTCAGGATAGTTTTTTCTTCCTTGGCACATGAATAAACAGGGACAGGCTGCTTTTCAGGAGTGATTTTCCTGACCAGTCCTGTTGGCAGCAGCATGGTGTGATCCTTCAGCAGGTGCCAGATCTCCTCACTGGAAGCACTGGTCAGCTCCCAGTTTAGCTCCCCAGAGCTCACACTCAACTCCTGAACCAAACCCAGCCCTGGCTTCTCCTGCTTGGCCCATCCCTGCTGCCAGAGCTGTTTCCAGCTGCCTGGGCCATCTCTAGGTTGGAGTGCCTTTTGGACGTGCCAGCTCAGTGGCTTCCCACAGGGACAGGAGATCAAAGCTGGGAGCCTATCAGCTAAACAGCCTGTGGGGCTTCCAGGTTTGTTTTTTTTTTACTTGCTTTTGCATCGATATCTGACAGGCTCAAATCCCAGGGTGCTGAAGAATTACAGTAAATATTTACTCTCCTTTCTGTTGTGGTAGCACCTGGGAGGCATCTCTGAAATGTGAGGTGTGTTGTGCTGGAGCACCGTTCCTTGTGCTTGAATTTCAGACACAGCTCTTGTCCCAAGAGCATTCGATTCCAGCAGACAAGGAAGTTGCAAGGAGGTGAATATATTTAGGACCTAATCCTGAGGCAGACACTAAACAAAACCCTCACGAGCTCCCTTTGGCTGCAGCCCGTAGTTTGTGCTGTGAGCAGGCTGCCAGCTTCTCGGACTGGGCTGACAGGGATGTGTTTTGTAGGCAAACCACGTCTGCTACCACCCCACCAAACGAAGGGAAAGTTGGAGAAGGCTTTTGTTGCTTCCTTATTTTTTTTTCACATTACATAAGTACGTAAGCTGCTAGGATCATTAGAACGAACTTCTCCCCATATTTCAAAACCAATCTCTTGTTTTGACATTCGCAATCTGGCTCTTCCCTGGTGTTTTCATGGTGCTTGTGTGGAAACGAGCAGCCTGCATTCCCTCCTTCTCCTTACGTGACTGGAAAAGAGAAGTTCAGGCATCTATTAAATTCCCATTGAGAGACAGGCACTGAAGTGTCAGCTGGCTAAGGATTCGTGCATCTTTCCTAATATTTATAGTTCAGCAATTTAAAGCATATAATCAAGTTTGTTGGGTGAGAAACACATTCCAGCCCATCCCTATTGCCATGGGACAGCCAAGGAAGGAAGCATTGCTGGGTAAGCAGAGAAATGCAGAGGAGATGGAGCAGGGGACTGACAAGTGGCTGGCTGGTACTGGAGGCAGTTTCTTTTCTCCTGAAGTGTCTATTTCTGGCTCATGCATATTATGGCACAGATATTTCCCAGAAGATGATGTGGCTTTTATTTGAAGGCAGCTCTTTCTGCTGACTCCAGGTGGAAGGCAGGGTATTTGGGTTATGGCCTATATGTGCACATCACTTTCAGTGTCATAGGGAAAAGGGGCTCAGTCCACGGAGTCACAGAATATCCTGAACTGAAAGCGACCCACAGTCATTGTCAAATCCAATTCCTGGCTCTGCACAGACACCCCAGCAATCTCACCCTGTGCCTGGGAGCATTGTCCAAACACTCCTGGGGCTCTGGCAGCCTTGGGGCTGTGACCATTCCCTGGGGAGACTGGGCAGTGCCCAGCACCCTCTGGGGAAAGAACCTTTTCCCTGGGCTTTGTGCAAGGCTGAATCCTGTGATCAGGGAATGGTTTTAAACTGTAAGAGGAGAGGTTTAGATGGCATGTAAGGAAGAAATTTCCTGACTCTGAGGGTGGAGAGGCCCTGGCACAGGTTGTCCAGAGAAGCTGTGGCTCCCCCATCCCTGGAAGTGCTCCAAGTTAGATGGAGCTTGGAGCAACCTGGTTTTGGTGAAGGTGTCCCTGCCCTTGGCAGGGCGTTTGGAACTGGATGGTCTTTAAAATCCCTTCCAACCAAGCCATTCCATGATTTTATGATTGTATGATATGGAGGTCACCTTGTCTTTTGCTCTCTGAAGAACACAGTCGCCGGATCTCAGCTGAATGGAGGTTTGGGGTTTGCTGCCAACAGCTCTGGCCTCCCTGTGTTAATTCACTGCTGTTTAATTACACTGGAGCTGTTCTGCCTTGGCTTTACAAAGTTGTTCTCAGGCTGGTCGAATGCCATCACCTCTAGGGCTGGATTGTACAAAGCTGGCCCATCAAATAGGTGCTTTTTGCAAAACCCAGAGCTGTCCCAGGCCTGCTAATGATCCTTTTCATCCCTGGGTAGCACAGCAAGGCTGGGACACTCTACCTGCCCATGCTGAGGGCAGGGAGGCTCGTGCTGCAGGTGGCTCTCAGCTGTGGGAGGGTGTTGTGATGTGTTCTCCAGGTACCTCGTCTGCCACTCTGTGGCTGTTGTGTGACAGCAGCGATGCACCAAGCAGCCAGAGCCAGGGGCTCTGCTCAGCACTGCCAGAGTTGTCACTGTTTTCTCCTCTGTGTCGCAGTCAGAGAGCAGAACAAGCTTTAACCTCTGTGTCAGCCCTGAGATTTGTCTTCAGCTGGCTTCAGCTTCAGATTTGTCAGGGAAAAACATCTGGAAGCTCATCACCGCGTGCCAAATAGGTTAGTATTTTGTCCATCACGAACAAATAGGCTGCAAGAAGCTGGGGGATACGGAGAGAGGAATGTGGGACTGTGGTGCAGAAAGGTCATGTTCTGCCAATGTGAGCAGCACAGGGGAGGAAAAAAATTGTAGTAGAGAACATGGTTAACCTTGGTCAGCAATGATGTGCCTAAAGCTGAAATCCATCACTGTTACAGCTCTGCAAGAGGACAGAGAGAGATAGAGGGACTGTAACAACTGTGAAAATCCAGTTGCAGCAGCAAGGCTCAATGCTCTGGCATGGTGCAGGTGCTGTATTTTTGTTCTTTTTAGCTCCTTTTTTTTTCCCCCTCTGCCTCAGTGTGCCTGCCTTTGTGAGGGCTCTGCTGACCTCTCCAGGTGACCCCTTGGCTGTTTCTGCTCTTCACTGCCTGCTTAAGACAACTTGTCACAAAGGACCCTCACACTGTCACCTCCACTGCTCCTCGCACGGGGGAGGCATCCTCTAAGCAGCCACATCCTTTCTGCTCATTTCTCAGATCTCTGCTTAAAGACCTCATCTCCTGCTGAGCCTCCAAACCTCTGCAGCAAGTCTTAATACCCAAATTCTGAGATTACTTCTCAGGGCTGAGCTGATGCTCTGCTTTGTGTCTCTGTTCTTACTGTCTGTGGGAACAGAAGTGCTAGGCTGGGTGACTTCGACAGCAAGCAGCAATGTTTAAAAAACCCCCGAGTTTTCCTGAATGTTTTCATTCTCTATTTTCACTCTATTTCATCAGAAGTGACCTGAAACTCCTGCTTTTCGTCAGGCACCCTGGAGAAGCCTTGCTATGACATATTCCTTTCTTCTTTGATGCAAAACACTTTGAATCAGAAAGAGAAAGTGTTTCCAGTTGGAGTTTTTTCGACCATGGCAATCACAGTGGGGTGCTGGCTTTAAGACGTGTGATATGTGATCATACAGTGTGTTTGCTTTGGAGTCTGGAGTTCATCTGGAGCAGCACAAAAGTCCTGTCCTGGGATGCTCTTGACTGTGCTGTACATGAAAAGTGTTGAAGCAGAGACCTGGTGGGTTTGGTCAGTTGTAGTGTTAGACTCGGATCTGAATGGCCATAATGGAAAAAAAAAAAGCCCACACTAGAGGATCTTTTCCTTTTTTCTTTTTCAGATTGAAGCTGCATTTTTTTTTGCCAGGAGGCACAAGAACAAGGCCTGTACAGCACAGGGACACCCACGTGGAGCTAAGACAGGTCTAAGCCTTGCTAAATGCAAACTCACACATCTCTCAGCTGGATCACTGCTGTGTGCAACATCCCAAGCAGTCTGGCCCTTGTTTCCAGGA